>NC_051219.1:13924186-14216686 GCF_015220715.1 Pygocentrus nattereri | reverse complement strand
CAAATTTCACTGGTATCAGTATCAACTATCAAGATTTTGACATTGTGACTAGTCTAATTTGATTTAGTTGCACGATGCTTGCGTTATCGCCTATGACAGCTGCATCTTCTTAAGGCCTAAAAGCGCCAAATGAAAACTAAGATCAGGTATGAAGGTCTTGAGCGCCACAGGTCATGCGGACACCTTGATGCTGCGGCACCGGGCACAGGCGGACAGAATGTGGGCTAATCCGTGATTAGCAGAAACATTCAAACTGCTGACTTTAATCCCTGTTGTTTGTTGTCACCTTCTGTGCTTGTCTAGTCAAGTGGGCCAGTTCAGTGACACCCTTAACGAGATGAGGGGAAGGTGGTCCTTCACGCTCGACGTCACATTTTGAGAGCCCTATTCAGTAATGGAGCAATGGGCTGAATTAAATTAGCACAGAAGCACTGGAGCCAGGACATCTCTGAGAATATAAAGTGGATTCCTTATTTACTGCATACACAGAAACACAAGAAGCAACAGTGCTTTAAATATTCCTCACTGCATTTTCTCTTGAAAGTCACAGTTATCACAGTTATAACAGAAACTCTGGTGCAATTCAATACTAGACAAGACATTTTCTTTAAAGTTTGGATTCTAAACTTGTGGTTGGGACCACATTAGTGTTTGTAAGTGCAATAAAAGCTTTTATGCTTTGAAACGTTATTGCTGATACAGTCTTGTTTTGTGGAAAGTAAAGCAATCCTTTTCATATTTGCCATGTTTTTGTCATTCCTTGACACTGAAACAAATCAGATATATCGACAAACCTGTCAATATAGAATGCAAGTCAAATGTAAAATAATTAGGTCATTATATCTGAATAGTACAGCTAAATGACAGGGCTAAATCTGGATTTCTATAGGCTAAGTCTTAAATCTGTGCTGTTTCTTTGCAAATATCTCTTTGCTGTATTAGTGTCCTGCCAAAAACATCAGACCACAAGAAGAACATTACAGCCAGGCTGATATATTGGTCATCCGATGGCACTGGCCAATATAATCGCTGTTTAACTCACTGTTTAAACATTTCAGGGCCTGGTTTTCCAAAACCCAGTTATGACCTAAGCCTAAGCTTTAGTCTAAGGCTAAAATAAAAATAATTTTCAATGTTCATTATCCATTGATGCTTAAATTCATCCCAAGATGAGGCTTCATCCATGTCCAGGAAACCATCAATTAGCATATAATTAAAATTTATAACATTAATCTGAAAGTCTATACGCAGACATTATCGGTTATCAGAATCTCCTAAAAGGATACGATATTTTCATAACAGTGACACTCTAAAAGAACATGACAAGTGCACAAACTTCAGGGGATGACAGTCACAGATAAGAGTCAATGTGTTTTGGTGAGACTGATAGCCCAGTTACTGGCCCCCTTTAAAGTATGACTCTGAGGAAAACACAAGGAGGGAAAACAGAGGCCTGCTGACACAGATTGAGAGCGGAAGGAGGTCAGTATGAAATAGAGCAGAAGCAACAAGAACATGCCGGAAAACTGCTCCGAGCCTATGACAGCTGCAACGGGGCATCTTGAAGGGGGATCTCAAAAGAACGCACCAAGTCCACAGTGAACAGTGACGCGTCCTTGATTGTAACTGCACTCAGATCAGATTTCATCCGTTGGCTTGTTAAGTATTGTACTGCAAATATTCTAACACAATGCTTGAAAAACGTCGATGTAGATGAATCATGTTGCCATATCGCCCAGCCCTATTCACACGTGATACAGTGAAAGCAATAGATTTTAGTTTATTTCTAACACTTATTAATGTAAATTGAAACAACACCGATTATGATTGTGCTGATACTGCCGACAGTTCACAATGATGAAGCTTAGCTGTTATATGATAGGATAACTTGGGGGACGATACCCCCCCACCCGGCGGGGAAAATTCTCCCTTTACTTATTTCTTTCATCAAATGATGAAGCCAAACATAATCACTACACAAATATTGAATGTCTAGAGAAATGAAGAAATATCATCTGAAAAATGGAGTCGAAAATGTACAGACAGACCGGACGAGGGGCGAAAGGCCTTCTTTAGCATTTGTCCTCAAAAAATGTTTTTACCCAGAAAAGCCACATCGGAAAGCCACTAAACGGTTCACTAGAGTTTCACTGGCCAGCTATCATTAGCATTACATGTTAGTTCCGGTGAGTGTTATCTACAAATAGCGAGGATGCATTGATAAAGGAGGTGCACGCCGATGCCAATATCCAGGATTTTTCATGTGCGCATCTGCCAAAGCTGATACATAAACATTTATAAAATGTGGAAATTGGGACTAGATCCACCTGGATTAGGGTTACAAATAAAGGTGGATAACAAGGCAAAAATACATTTTCACGATTTTAACGATACACTGTGTGTGTGTGTGTATATATATATATATATATATATATATATATATATATATATATATATATATATATCACAATTTTTGTTTATGATATGTGGAACAGTTAAGAGTAAGTAAGAAAAATGCATTTGTGACATCACTTATCACAATAACAGTAATATATTGGCATATTGTCCCTATCTACAATCCAATAAATTGAATAAATGCAATTATATTTGTGTAGTATCCCAGCATCACCCAAATGATCTCCTCTTCTGGACTACAACAAACACATCATAAAATATCAGTTTGAAATACTGGCTAAATTGAAACCTTTGTCCGATGCTGATAAATACTTAAGTGAATATCTGCTGATCCCAAAATAATTCTGATATCAACGGGCATCCCTAAGATTCAGGCAACATTTTTGGTCGTCCTCCTGGAGCTGTGTTTCCATGCGATCATTGCAGCTTAGCACAGTTACATCCACACCTGATCTGTTTGCTCACGTCCAAGTCATTTGCACATTTCACTTAAACAAAGAATGCTATTGCTGTGTCTAACTTATAAATATTAGATGAGTTATCAGTTAGAGATATTATTATTAGTTGCAGCCCTAATGCATGAATCATGAATCAGCCAGCGAGAAGCTCTGGAACTACTCAAGGTTCTAAATCCAGCAAGAATGCCATTAAGATGACCCAGGGTCAGCTGAAAGAGCCACGCTTCCTTGAAGAGGCTTTAGAGCCTTGGATTCACAGGAGTCCTTCCTTTAAATTCCCTCGTGTCCTCCATCTCTGACCATCATGATCATGAGTCAATGAGCACGGAGGCCTCTGCACATCCGGCAGCTGCTGCAGAATGGGGGTCTACTCTTCTCCAATGAGCCCAGAGCCTGAAGCCAGTCAGGCCCGGTGAAAAGAGCCAGTGTGACAGCAGAGGCATGAGACGTCCATAACAATGAGCACATTCTGCCAGAGAAGATCCAGAGTGAATCACACACGAAGGTCACAGCAACAGGCAATGAGAGAGACCCTTCAGAGATGCAAGAGCCACCGATGGAGCTGAAAAATGCACTGATCTGAACTAACAACTAAACATAATTTTGGCTACATTACAGTTCAAGAAAAGAGACTTTCTTTCAGTTTTCCAGAGAAATCTGCAGGGATATTTTTCCACACCTGTAAGGGTTGAGTCTTAGTTGCTGGTTGCATTTTCTGCATAATCCAAATCCTCTTAAACACATTCGAACATGTTGAGGTCAGGACTCTGGGGAGGCCAGTCGGATGCTCTGAGAACACTGACTTTCTCCTATCTTTAATATTTCCTGAAAAATGACTAAATGACTTCTACCTAACTGCTATTTTGACTGAAAAGAGGTCAATAAAAAAAGGGTGGTCTCTGACTTTTGCACATCAAATCATAACTAGTGAAATCTGAGACTCCCTGATGCAACAAATCGTTTCCTAAAGAATCACAACTGAACTGAATCATTGCAAGGTTAGAGCTTTTCAGCCCTATAATGTTCATGTTCTACGATAAATCTGTTGCTTATAAACAAACAGAAGTGCCGAGTATGAGTAAGCAGGCCGGTGTCAGAGTCACAGGGATCATGAACGCATCAGCATGACTGACAGCATGCTGCCCCTGCACTGGAATATCGGCTAAAAAAAGAAAGCATCAAAGCCGCTGGACCAGTAGATGTTTTAGCTTCCTTTTCAGCTTGATGGACTTTACATCTGTGGACTCATAAGACTTATTATAGGAGGATCATATTTGAGTTTTAACCACAAGCAGGCTCTCTAACTGCGTGCTCTCAGCGAGAGTTGGTCTGAGCGGTCATTGGTGCTGCGAATATAGCCACAATTTAAGCTCATCGTCACATGATTCCAAAATAGCTTGGACAAAACCACAGCCTGGTGCACGTGGCACACTGTTTTTCTACACCGTGTTGGTGTACAAAACAAGACTGACAGCTCTGGTTTCTCTGCAACACGTAACTGCTTTCCTCTACAGCAGTCTTCATCTGTATTTGTATGAGCAATATGGCAAAAATATACAGTCTATGCATACAAATATACAGTTTGTATACCATATATTGTACATGCTTTGTTTTTTTAATTGAATATAAATACAGATCCTGTACAGGGAAGGAATAATGTGACAACTTATGTGTATTTTCTGAGTTGAACATATTAAATAACAAAGCATGTCACGTAAATGCCTGCGATGGACTGGCGACCTGTCCAGGGTGTATCCTGCCTTCCGCCCAATGACCGCTGGGATAGGCTCCAGCACACCCCCACAACCCCGAGGGAGAAGCGGCTTAGAAAATGTGTGTGTGTGTGTGTGTCACGTAAATGTTTCTGCACAAGCCCCTTTTTATGCTCTCTTTTCTTTCCAATATGTTAAATCCAGCAAATAAAAACAAATTGTGTGCTAAAATTCGAAAATCACACACACACACACACACACACACACACACACATTTTATAAGCTGCTTATACCAGGGGTACCCAAACTTTTGCACACAACAGTAGCGTATTAATACAAGATATTTTCCTGATACATGATATGTATCACAATATTTGGCTTTTCTGTGGTTTGCAAACTATACAGTTTATACAGTTGTAATACACTGGCTGTCTACAACTGCTCTGAATCTGTCGATGATAGTGAACATAGTTGTTCAGTGTTCTAGAAGTACTAACTAAACCCATGACATTCTGAGAAAAGCTGCTGTACCATGATGTAATTTATCATGATACTGCGAACACCTCATAATATCACCCACCCATATTCCCTATCACTACCACTCGATTTGAAACCTCTCAAAATAGGATTCATGGCTTGTTACTTTCTAAAGGAGAGAAATGCGTCTCTTGTGATTCATATGGGTGAAAATCAGCCTCTCACTGTAATCAAACTGTAATTTCCTATTTCAGTCAGAGGTATGGATTGCGCAGGTCACACTGAGGGTTGAACCGGAGGGTGACATCATGAATAATATTTGGTCAGGTGGCTCCAATCCGCTCCAAGCTATATCTTTCAGCGCTGGAATTATGGCCTGAAAGAGAAGGCTAGTTATTACACTCACAAGGATACTGCTGGATGTGGACTAACATGGGAGGGTTTCTCTTTTCAAACCTGGAACATTAAAGGTCTACAGACTACTTCTAAGCTGGACGGAGTTTCTCAGAATTCTTTGTGGGTTCTGTTAATTAACCCTTATTTTTTCTGATTTTTCCTAATTTGCTAAAGATAGATTGAGTTTTTTGTTCAAGTTGACCAGTTTATCCTGTATTTTCTGTAATAAACATCATGAGTAGCTGATCACTGCTAACGTAAAAAGTGGTATAAAAGCCTGGAATTACAGATGCCACATCAGAACTTTTTTGTTTCCTGACAGCAATACTCATACTGAAACACTATCAGACAATTCTAATATTTTTTGGTTTAAAATGAGCTACTTTTATAACAGTGTGCGCGATTTCAGGCTAGATTTGCTGGATCTGATTCATTCTTTTTACCCCTCCCATATGCAGTTCTGATGATATCACTCAGTAATGTGCATAGCAATAACAGTTAGTAATATGCATGGGTACTCAAGAACTCCGTTAACTGTTTGAGGTGAATAAACATCACTAATATCAGTTGCTGCCTAATTGTAAGTCACACTTGCCTTTGTCATGGTGTGAAAGCCTGGTCTCTTAACGTGGCAAAGAACCTCCTGCACTATATGGACAAAAGCAGACACCCCTCCTAATGACTGAGGTGTTGCTGCTGCATCCAACATCAGCACAAAAACTGCACCAGGAGCTTCATGAAGTGGATTTCGACGGCCAAGCAGCTGCACACAAACATGTTCCCTGTAGTGATGAACCACGCGTCACTCTAAAAGACAGGAGGCTGAGCTGGAGGTGGTGGAGATGAAGATGCTGAGATTTTCATTGGGAGTGACAAGGATGGACAAGATTAGAAATGAGTAGATCAGAGGGACAGTGAAGGTGGAGCAGTTTGGAGATAAAGCCAGAGAGGCCAGGTTGAGATGGTTTGGACATGTGTTGAGGAGGAATAGTGGATATATTGGTCAAAGAATGTTGGAGATGGAGCTGCCGGGTAGAAGGAGAAGAGGTAGATCTCAGAGAAGGTTTATGGATGTAGTGAAGGTGGACATGGAGATGGTTGGTGTAAAAGTAGAGGAGGCAGTGGATAGGGCAAGATGGAAGCAGATGATCCGCTGTGGCGACCCCTAAAGGGAGCAGCCGAAAGAAGAAGAAGATATTGCCAACAGTAAAGTTTGGCGGAGGAGGTATAATGGTCTGGGTCTGTTTTTCAAGATTTGGGCTCGGCCCCTGTCAATTGAAGGATAATGTAACTGCTACAGCACACAAAGACATTTTAGACAAGTTTGTGGCAATGGTTTGGAGAAGGCCCTTTCTTGTTTCAGTATGACTGTACCCCAGTGCACAAAGCAAAGTCCATAATGACATAGTTTGATCAATTTTGGTGTGGAGGAACTCCACTGGCCTGAACAGAGCCCTGACCTCATTTGGGATGAACTGGAACGTTGATCTGGAGCCAGGCCTTTTTGTCCAATTTTAGTGTCTTACCTCTCAAATGCTCTTTCAACTCAATGTGCACAAACACGCAATGATATCTGGCTAATTAGCTTCTAAATATGTCAAATAGAACTCCCTTATCTTCTAAAGATGTGTTACTGTGTGAGCTTAAGACACATTTTTTCAATCCAGCAGAGTGCAGAGTGGGTAGCTGTAAAACTGTTTCCCACCAGACGTATGAAAATAAATAGATGCATAGTTGTGGCCAGCTTAGCATACAATAGATATCAGGTGGTCTACACCTCTGTGGGCGAAGCGTCTGAGACTGAGACTCATTTCCCCCACCCCCAAAAAAAAAAGCTATTTTTGATGGAAAACAGACTTGGCCCTAAGGCAATGACTTGACCATTCAAAACCAAGCAAGCTGGCACTGTGCTTGAAAAGAAAAGGTTCCTTCAAGTCTGCCAGCAGCTGGCAAAGATCGAATAGGACTGGGTGAATTTAACGAAGAATTGTGTCGATCACGTTTAAGCTGGAATGACGCAAAAGGAGTTAACGTTAGTGTGTGAAAGAACCCATGCAGCGGCCATGCTCACTTCGCTCCAATGCATGAAGGAAGTGCTCTCCGTTTAATGTCAAACGAGAAAAGGTTCAACATGTCCCATAATAAGCCGTTTTCCTCTCGCTCATCCACCTCCTGAGATGTTACATAACAGTTCCGCTGCTTTCACCTCCACAAAAGAGCCACTAATGCACCAGGCTCCTCTCGAGCCATTCCTCCTCTGGTCGGCTCTGGTCTGGGATCCTTTCCAACAATGTTATGAAACTTCATGAACTGAAGTTATGGGCTTTCTCTAGACTGACTCACCATCCAGACTAAATAAATAATACAATGCTGCATATAAAAATCAAGCTGTCAACTGACCTCATTCGATCTTTTTTCCAGGCCTGAAGCAGAACAGTTGCATCATATTAATCAAGCTAAAGAGCTCAACCAGAAAGCAGTATAAAAATCAATAATAATAATAATACAGTTTAAGATCCCAATACTGACACTTCTCAAAGTCTTTCTGTGTGCACATTAAAAGGATTAAAAATCCTTGAGATTTCTACCATGACAACTGGTGCAGACATCAATAAAAACATTTGAAAGTCTGTGCATTAGTCTGTCCAGCGTAAGTCTGTATATGCCTATAATTTGACTTATAATTGAAAAATTATGCTTGTCAAGACATAACAGACGTTTCAAGAAAATAACACTCAGATTTAACGCTTGAAATAAGATATTAGGCCTAAATGATGTTCTTATTCAACATACTCACTTACTACAATCAGTACAAATATCAGCTTGAATGCACATTCAATTGCATTAGACAAGAAATGGTTCACGTCCTATGCAGTGTTTCTGTTTCTGTCTAAAGTTTCTCGACGTCCACAGATAAGTTAAACCTAAACCAAACCATTTAACCTAAAACCATCTTTGTCTTTCTCCTCCAGCACCCCTGAAGGCAGTTTTAAACTGGAGTCCTGTTGTGAACCTGAAGACATTTATGTCTTTACAGACTTCAGATCAGTATAAACATGCGTTGCCGCTGATCAGGTACAGCTGATGTAGACTGGCATACTGAATGGACTGTTAGAACAAGAGCATACAGTCAAACCAGCCTTGACAATGTAAACAGCCAAGCTAGCTGTTGTCCATTTAAAAAAACAACATTAGTTCTTTTAGTATACTCCTGCCTTTTTCGGTAGAAGGAGTTCCGTTATTGGTAAATGATGAATATTTTACCGGACATTGTGTATAGCAGTCTTGCAGAGTTGTTACCAGTCAATTTACCGGTATCTACCAGTTAACGGTAACCCTGGATCTGGGTCATAGTAAGCACAATTCATAACACCACACCATTTACCAGAGAAAATTCTCTGTTTACGAGGTAGAGTGACGTTTGCTCGTCTCAAAAAGAAACAGTAATATTAACCAATGCTATCGTCTTTTACCTCTGCCTCCCTCAATCCCCACTGAAACAGTCAGCTAGCTCAGAGATATCCACTCAGAAATATGGTAGGGTACAGAATGAAAACACATCATGTCTGATTCGGGTGATTTTAAATTGTATCATGTTTAAAAAAAAAAAAGACACTGAGTATCTATTTTGTTATGTAAGGATTGTCTCTGAAAAGTAAAACATCTACATTGCAAATACTGAAACGTCAGTATCAGTCAGCCCCTCCCCACTCAAGACCAAACAGAAAAACAAAAACAGCTAATAGAAAACCTTCCTCCTTCCCTGCGCTGCTCTCTCGCACATAAACATGAGGAGGTTTCTGTAAATACCTCTCACTCAGCACTGTACAGGCCCAGGACACAAAGCACAGATGGTAGCCATTAAGGTACTGCTAGTGAGTCTGGAAGTCTTTGATTTGGAGCAGAGATCCTATCAGCCGACTGCTCTCACACACTCTCACGGCAGCCTGTTCGCTCTCTGGCCCGCTCGGTATCTCTTTCACACACATCCACACGTGTGGGGAGTAATGGGAGCCGCTTGTTGAGGAGGGGATGTGGGCGCAGAGGAATGCCTCCTTTATTTATCTAACCTCCGCAGCTCCATGTGTGCAACTCTGCTCAGTTTGCATGGGACTCCCACCGTTCCCTCCTTGCCTGTTCCACTGCGCTGTGTCAGCTTCCTCCTCCAGCTGTGGGGACGCTGCCAGGGGAGCACTCGCTGTTCCTTTCAGTATTTGGACTATGTACACTTAGGCCAAAAAGTATGGAAAAAAGAAAGTTTGAATGACATTTAAGTCCATTTGCAAACAACCAACCCATCCAGCCGAATCAAAGAAGCATAGGCAACATTATGTATTACTAATTGATAAATCATTTGCCAATAAGTGGAACAATGGAATTGTTTAATAAACATTCAACATTGGAACTGCAATCAATCATTACAACCAACTTTGTGGTCTATTTGTACTCAGATACACACTGATGCATGTCACTCGTGGTGGCCAGCACAGTGGCTAACATCCCAACCCCACCAGCAGAAAACTGAATGTCCTACTACTCATCTTAGCAGAACTGCTGCACCAACAAGAGTGCTTGGGCTGGACTCCTAATGCTACATTCGCCTACCATTAGGCCTGTTATAATCATGCTATTATATTAGCTAACACTTCACTGAAACATTAACAACCGACTTTAACAATTTGCCAATTTTGTTCACTGTATGTAACAGGCCCAAAGGACTCTAATGGGCAGATTAGCCATCTTGCTTCCAAGCTGTCGACACTAAGTAGCTCTCAACTGACAACAGACACAGCTCAGACTCAACTACACATTCACCGCTGCCTACTGAATATTTTAGAGCACTTAGAAGTAAGAACTTGACACATACTGTATCTTAATAAGTGTAAATTCTGCTTTCTTTCACTTATTTTTATTTATCAACCCAACCGCACCACTAGTCTTGGCTAGCATAGTGGATAACACACACCGCTCAGGGGCGACTGGACATTTGATTCCTCATCCAAGCAGGAACACCACTGCTACCAATACGAGTGCTAAAAAAGGAAAACGATCAGTTATTGTTGTGAGTATCAGCCAGAAAAAGCTCATTATCGAGCCAGAAATGCCATAAAGAAGAAGGTGCCTAACATTGAGCAGTTTTTAATTCTTTGCAAGCTCTTAATTTAACACACTTCGTTAAGTTCAATAAGCTTCCAGAAGCACCTGAACGCGAGACTCCGGTGAATCTGTTTAGAGCTCTCACGACAGACTCAGCAAGGACAAGGCAAAAAATATCCACCCTAATCGTTTTATTAATGAACATGTCACTTTCCATTCGTCTCGAAAAAATGAAACCTTCACATTTATTTTTATGTTCAGTTAGTGCTGCTTCCAAACGTTGGGCCTGTAGTGAACATGGTGGATCATAGTTCGACTGTTCCTCAGGAATCTTCGTCTGTAAGCACTCGTGAGCATAAATTCAGTGTTTTTCCATGATAATCAAAACACAAAGCCACTATGACAGTTGCCATGTTGCGTGGAGCGTAATTTAACATCCCAGACTGGACTCTTGGTACGCATGGCATCGCTTTTCAAAGATTTACTACACGCCAAAAACAAAGTCACCAAACAGATTAACAACCCTCAGCCAGAATGAACTGTGAAACTGAAATAAACCCTCTGACAGGGACACTGATCACATTCAGCCTGGCTGTTGTTTAACTTTAAGCCTAGCTGGCCTTTAATAGCGCACTTCCAAGCATCCAGCTCTGTCAGTGAATGGGATTCCGCAGACTAAACTCCACATCCCATTCGGGCCAGAACGTTCCCTTTCGTTTACACTAGAGGAAACACATATATCTTCCATATCCGAAATTCAGCCCGAGGCATCCAGGGTGCGCCACAGCTTGTGGTGGAACTAAAGAAATGGATGAGTTTCATGCATATCGCATTTAGCTGAGTATTGAGCTCTTTAAAGCATCTGAGGAAACATCTCCACGTCTAGAATTTAGCCAGAGGTACTGAGAACATCATACTGGGCTTCATGGAGGTCATTCATTCGAGCGGTTCTTCATAAAGGCTACCAACATGACCACCTGACCATCTTAGGTTAAATAGCAATGGTGAGGTAAACCAAACACAAGCAATTGAATGAAACAGCTCATGTCACTTTCTCTCAGCTGGTACCTTCAGACTGCTTTCCTGTCAGGTTGTAGTTCAGCATGTCCACCCTGTTCGTTGTCCCTGTCCTTCCTTGACCTGGTCTGAAACAGATATTAGCTGTAGACAAACCTTTATTGAGCAGCTAATTTAGCCACGCTGTTATATCAGTGTAGTAACTCTAGGTTATCATCCTCCAGTCACGCCAGGCAGGCTCTGCAAACAGCCATCTATCTGAGTGAATTAGATGGTCTGAAGAACAGAGAGGACACGAAACAACGACACATGAACCACTGTGACCTAGTACTCTGATTAAAAAGCGTTCCTGGCACGACAGTGCTGCTTCAAATAGCTCCTCCTGTGAGAAAATAGGCTGTATTTTACGCCTCTTCACCAAATTCCGTTACAAATGACTGAAATTCAAACCTGAGGTAAACTAACGGTCCGCGGACGTCGGTTAACGTTAGACGACAAACGGACACAGGCTAGCTAGCGAACGTTTTCAGGCTGCACGTTCAGCAGCAGGTTAGCTGACATACAGCCCACCGCTCTCATGACTCATGAAGCAAACATGAAGCTATTCGTCCATTCGGTTGTGATTTGACCAAAATGTACCACAGGTTGTTGCGGCCGGAGCTCCACAGCTTCCAGCGCCAAGCGGCCATTCCATTCATTTACTCCACTCGAGACTCAAACCTGACACAGCCGAACAGAAACAAACGAGCTGCATCATGTGAGACCAACAGTTGCTGTACAACCAGAACAACAAACTAACGCTACAGGCAGAAACAAACGCCAAAAACCCCTCCAGAAGGATCTTTGGCGGGCAGGCTTGCCTCCATGGTGAGCATATGAGAGAAATGTGGGCTAGGGGACAGTGGAAAACATAAAACTGCCCCCGGCTTTAAACAGCCGTTCGCTTTAAACAGCCACACAGCCGAACGTCAACATAACGTTCATTTTGGACTATTTTAAAAACAAACGGACACGCCGGGCTGACCCGCTGAGAGCAGCACCAGTAAAGTCAAGAGAGCAGAATTAAACCTACCTAAATCGGGGTGAATCTTTGATGCAGTCCTCAAAATCCACCGTCATCTTGGGTGAATTTCGTCCTCCGGTTTAAAGCGAAAATTTCATCGCAGACTCAGATGGGCGAAATGAACAGGAGCAATCCCGTGCGCGACCGTACTACCGTTAACTCGCCCACAGATGAGGAGAGCCAAGCGCTGCTGGCCAGTGTGGAGCTGCTACCAGAGGAAGAGTTGGGGGCGGTCGCGAAACTGTTGCTCTTCTGAGAAAACGTGCGCATCTATGAAAGGGTTCAGCACTTAAAAGAAACTTCCACTTCTTTGAAAAAAAAATCAGCATAATTCATTGATTAAGATGTAGAAACTATCATTCTGAGTAGTTCGTTGTGAAATTTGGACACAAACGTACCTACTCAGGTGGTAAGAGGTACATGACACCTTATGCGTTTAAAGCAAAGAAAGCCGTTATATGAAATAGAAATACTTCGCCCGATTGCTGGATAGTTCTGAGATAAAGCTGATCTAAGATGTATTTTTTCAAAACTATTCTCGATGGAGAGGTACATGCAGGGCATAGATTAGCACCCAAAGAAACGCGCCGTTTCACATTTTTTACTATTAGCATTATTATCAGCCTTACTTCTAAAAAAAGGCAAAACCTCAGAAAACATGCATTGGTTCACTGATCACTTCGTATGGTAAATAAAATGGCTATTTTGCACTGTTGACAGCGTGACCCCTGGTTCCTACCACTGCTGTAAATAGTCTGTCATTTTCTCTACAAAAACCATTTCACCACCACCAGATGTTCTCTGAATGACTTTGTTTACATCTCAACCACTGAGATTTGCACAAATTAAAAAAAGTGAATATGAAAAGAAGAAGCACGGTGCCCAGTTTTGTTTCCCATGGATCCGTTTTATTCTTGGATTGAAGCAGTGATAATGAATGTTGCATCAAGTGACAGTTCATCGCTGTTACGTGACGTCTATCCTACTCCAGCTGTATCCACTGAACAATAATGCAATTCATTTTTAGCGTTTTGCTTAATTTAGCATGAAATAATAACATTTTTTTTAACCTAAACAATCAGCAAAACCCAGTGTAGTTGAGCTTAAGCTCGGGCTGCTCACGTTCTTCTGCTGGGAAGCCGAGGCTCGGAAACCGTTTTCAAGGCCTCGCGAGCAAGTATTGTTAGCAACAAGCTAACCAGCTAATGTTGGTGATATGGGTGGGATTTTTAGCGTTCAGGACGTACGTAACATCTCAAAACGGTGAACTTTATACTCATTTTTATGGATTTGACCGATTACTGTCTATGTTTGCTAATCTAAAGCAAATATCACTTCAACTGGGGAAGTGGCTCATTACTGTCGAGGGTGCGAGCAGCCATGTCGATTTGATGTCATACTCTGAGCTCGGAGTTAAGAACACCGTTCCGATGGGTAGGAATTCCCAGCTGAGGAGACATCTTGAGTATGAGGTTGAAATTCCGAGCTAGAAGCTTCCGTCGAAGGCCTGCTGAGAGAATGTTAGCAATATGGGTATTCGCTTTTTGCAACACCTACCCACCTAAATTCAGGGGAAAACTGGCAAAGGTCACAATGATGCCAAGCACGTTATGATGCACTATAAGACAGTAACACTTAAATCGAACAGTTAGGACAATTTACACTGTCCTTCAGTCTCTCTCTGGCGTTTTCCGACGTGCATTGTTTGGCGTAAAAGAGAGAGAAGTAGTTTTGAGACGGCCCCTAAATCACTTTGGCCGCAACACACACCCCGTCAATATTCTTCGCGTGAGTGAACAGGTTGGAAAAAGAATCCCAAAAAGGAGCGGACGGTTTGGTTCCACCTCTTTAAGCTCATTTTTTGTCAGTAGCTGATCATCTGGTGATTATTGCTCTGTAGTTCAGAGTGGAAGGTATGAAATTTGTCTCAGCGTCACGGTTTGCTCCTACACTAATGAAGATGATCGCAGGGTGAGCGTGGGAGCTAATGCTGCGCTGGCACACGGCAGCCTGATGAATGAGGGTCCAGATAATATATAGTCCCAATTAGAGCGGCAATGTGCATGTAAGTGTCAGATCAGACAGGCCATCGTAAAAAAAGAAACCGTTTAAAGAGCCAGTACTCCTCTTTAATGACCCGCTGGAGGCGACTGGACGGTCACGTGACCACATGACCCCTTGTAAAAATTGAAGCCAAAATGGACACCCCTGTCGTAAAGGCATTAAACTGACATAATTGGATAGAACGAGCTCATTGTAGGCCTTTTTGTTGGTGTGGGAATGTTGTACAAAAGTCCCTATATTCCTCTACTGAAAACTGACGACAGGGCTGTAAATGAGTTCAGTAATATATTCATATTGATAAGGCACATAGGAAAAGCTTTTTTACTCAATTCTCACTGTTCTCTCTGTTACTGGTTGTCAGTTTTGATGTATTTCATCTCTTAATAGATTTCATTACAAATGTGTTTGTCATTTAAAAGATTTTTTTCCCTCACCACCTGCTTCAGTCTCCTGATGCTCCCCTGAGCAGTCCAGTAGAACTTCGGAGCTAAACTTATCACTTTCAAACATGTCCACTACTGAAGAGATTATTAGTTTGATCATCCTTCAAAAGAGCTCAGCAATACTGAGATTAATAACTGGCCATCACATTGATTTATCAGTCTACTCAGGCTTTAGCAGAGCTCAGTAACACTGAGATTAATAACTGATCATCACATTGATTTATCAGTCTACTCAGGCTTTAGCAGAGCTCAGTAACACTGAGATTAATAACTGATCATCACATTGATTTATCAGTCTACTCAGGCTTTAGCAGAGCTCAGTAACACTGAGATTAATAACTGGCCATCACATTGATTTATCAGTCTACTCAGCCTTTAGCAGAGCTCAGTAACACTGAGATTAATAACTGATCATCACATTGATTTATCAGTCTACTCAGGCTTTAGCAGAGCTCAGTAACACTGAGATTAATAACTGATCATCACATTGATTTATCAGTCTACTCAGGCTTTAGCAGAGCTCAGTAACACTGAGATTAATAACTGGCCATCACATTGATTTATCAGTCTACTCAGGCTTTAGCAGAGCTCAGTAACACTGAGATTAATAACTGATCATCACATTGATTTATCAGTCTACTCAGGCTTTAGCAGAGCTCAGTAACACTGAGATTAATAACTGGCCATCACATTGATTTATCAGTCTACTCAGGCTTTAGCAGAGCTCAGTAACACTGAGATTAATAACTGGCCATCACATTGATTTATCAGTCTACTCAGGCTTTAGCAGAGCTCAGTAACACTGAGATTAATAACTGGCCATCACATTGATTTATCAGTCTACTCAGGCTTTAGCAGAGCTCAGTAACACTGAGATTAATAACTGATCATCACATTGATTTATCAGTCTACTCAGGCTTTAGCAGAGCTCAGTAACACTGAGATTAATAACTGTTCAACACATTGATTTATCAGTCTACTCAGGCTTTAGCAGAGCTCAGTAACACTGAGATTAATAACTGATCACATTGATTTATCAGTCTACTCAGGCTTTAGCAGAGCTCAGTAACACTGAGATTAATAACTGATAACATTGATTTATCAGTCTAATCAGGCTTTAGCAGAGCTCAGTAACACTGAGATCAATAACTGACCATCACATTGATTTATCAGTCTACTCAGGCTTTAGCAGAGCTCAGTAACACTGAGATTAATAACTGATCATCACATTGATTTATCAGTCTACTCAGGCTTTAGCAGAGCTCAGTAACACTGAGATTAATAACTGATAACATTGATTTATCAGTCTATTCAGGCTTTAGTAAAAACCTTAGTGTTTATAAAGATGCTGCTAATTGAAGCCCCGTTTAAACTTCTAATGAGCACATTTGCTGCATGCTGTGCACTGATTTTAAAATAGTCGATAAACAAACACTGATGGTGTTACTTTTAAAGGTGGTATATACTTTTTACTTTAGTAAGTATTTTAAAAGTATTCTCCCATAAAAAAATTAGCTGTATTCTGGATACTGCTTTTACAAAATGTAACTTGGACTGAACACAAGTACTTCATTATATCCGAATCCTGTCTATTACCAAGTCAAACTGACAGATCACTGAACGTAAGTCAGTTTTGGGAAATGTTGAATAGCCTGATATGTGCTTAACATTTGACTTCATTCTCAAACTATAGTATCTTGTAATCTTTTAATGAACCATTTGCTCCAGCAGTGCTCTAATTTAATCATTCTCTATGAATGAGGAGATCTAGTTAAGGCATGAAGCCTTGTAGCAGGCCATCGCAATTGGGTGATGGTTAGGTGATGGTTTATGGCTTGCAGAATGTAGTCCCTTTCTTTCTCACCATTAATATAATTGATTAATGGCCCATCTCAGTCCAATCTTTGCTCAAATGAAAGAAACTCTTGTTTTGATGACATGAAATAAAAAATTCCTTCGAATTGCCTTCCACACATACATGCAGTGTATATCACCACAACACTATATTCATGTAAACTCTAAACTAAAAGTTTATTATGATTAGAAATAGCTAGTTTCTAGGGAGGTGGCAGTACAATGTATTATATTGTATTGAACTGTCCTAGAAGAAATATATGTAAATAATTTTTTAAAAATTGTGTAATAAAAAAAAAACCCAAATACCAAGTATATATATCTGTGCGCTGGCTTGATAAGGTCAGCGCCCTGCTGGCTATATGCTACTGCAGGTCGACCCTGGGACCACTCAGATTATTGTCCTGCATAGAAGGTTTAACCAGTTTTTAATCTTCTCAAATAGATTTTAAGTCTTTTATTTTGGAAAATAAACTAAGACAAATATTACAAACTACTGAGAGAAAAAAAATGACCAGGCTTAATATAAAAATAAATCAGCTGGACTGTGAGTGACCGACCAGAAAACCCTGAGCAAAAAGTCAGTGGGCCGTCAGCTTATGCCTCCAGCAGGTCAAGAGTGACCCACTATCCTCTTGCTATCTGGGTGCTTAAGGCACGTAAAAGCTTTATAGTATGCCGTCATACTTGGGTGATGGTTTATGGTCTAAAGAATGCAGTTCCTCTCTTTCTCACTATTGACATAAATGATTAATAGTCCATCTTGGTCCGATATTTTCTCACATGAAAGAAGCCCTTGTTCTGATAGCAGGAAACAAGAAAGGAAGGGAAAAAAGAAAGCATTCCTTCACAACTCGGCATTCATGTAAACTATAAACTAAAGGCTTATTATGATTATCCAATGGCTAGTTTCTGGAGATGTGACAATACAGCATGTTGTATTATATTGTATTTAACTGGCCCATGAAAAAAGAAATATGTACTATGTAATATATAAAATGTTTTTATTAAGTGCATAATTACCAAAAATTATTTTTGCTTAATAAACTTAAGTGTTTGAGAAACATTTTGGAATTAAACAATATATTTGAAACGTATGTTGCATATAATGAAATGCTTGTCCGCGTATTTCTTTTCCATATATGTGAAGAGTCAAAATCCCATGTTTAGTGAGAAGTGAGAACTAAGCCTATTTGCCTGAGACTGTATAGGAAGCTGGGTGGCACGGTGGCGCGGTGGGTAGCGCTGTCGCCGCAAGGAGGGCTTGGGTTCGATTCCCCAGCCGGGTGACTGGGGTCCTCTCTGTGTGGAGTTTCTGCGTGGGTTTCTGGTTTCCTCCCAAAGTCAGGCCAGTTGGACATGCTAAATTGCACCTGGGTGTGAGTGACTGTCTGTGTCCATCGAAGTTAGGACTGGCCTTGTGAGATATGGCCAGTGCCACCTGGAATCACAGAAATTCTAACTAGCTTACTCAATTAGCCATAAAAGCTGAGGAATGCTAAGCTTGGTTCCTTTATCATGGTCTCGTTTTTGAGACTGACCGAATTAGCTGGCTAGTTTAACCAACAGAGTAACTTGTAGTGAGAGGAATTACCATTCTGTAATGTCTTCTGAGTTTCTCCAACACTAGAGGGCGCTCCTGAGCAAGTCCAGAATGAATGCGGTAAGATTGAGCAAAATCATAGTTTGAAGATGTTTAACATTTTTAATAAAAAGAATACATTCCTGACCACAGAACAGCATGAAACATTTTAACACCGCTGTTATATTTTAAAGAGTTTTTAAACTTGAGTTATAGGAGTTTAAAAAGTCGCTTCAGTTCATGTTCATGACGTCAGTGAGTGCGAACAGCCAATAAGCTGCTCAGCTCGCCAACCAGTCAATACTCAGTAGCAGTAATGCTAGCATCCTGCTGCGCAAAACCGGTTTGCTGTAGAAAAATGAAAATATACAGGTGAGTTTTACTTGCTTTTTTTGTGAAATACATCTTCCTACTTTCTAAAATTAAAGGAAAGTTCTGGCCAATAGTAATTTTAACTTCTTATTTTCAGCTATTTAGTTCTTTACCCACATTCACCCACATTCACTCGCAGGTGCCCTCGGGTTTTTGATATAACGAGGGAAATAGGAAGAGTCCAGGCTCCTCATAAACCGGCTCTGTAAATAGTTTAGTCTGTCTCGCTGAATGAGGAACATTCTCTGGAACTTAAGTTAGCTTAACATTTATGTCTTAGGGTTACTAGTGTCTCTTTTTTGACAAGATTTATACTCCAAACAGAAAAATAAAGAATTGCAGAGTATTGTTATATTGTGATTAGCATGCTAGTTTCTTGTGTGTTATCTTGGGGCTAATATATTTGCTAGTGGCTTGATTGGCACACTGCAACTTTTGATTCTGAAATTGTACTTTTATAATATGGAATGCTAATAAACTGACAATGGAATCATATTCATGCACATTTTCAGATTTTTATTTTTATTTTTTTCTGTAATAAAAAATGCCGCCAGTCTATAATATCAAACTGAATGATGAACTTTGTGAGCTGTTTCAGCCCATATTACATATTTGTGAATCTCTTGCATAGCATATGTAATATAATATCCAATAGTCAACACTAACATCAACAAATGATTATTTTTTGCATTTTAAAACAAGTTTATGCAATAATCAACACATGAGGTACTAGGTTAAAAATCTAAAGATGCTAGCTGCTATTGCTAGCTGCCTCATTTTCTTTAAGCTAATCACATCATTGAAATACTTGTCCAATGACGAATACTGGCTGTAAAAGTTTTAAGGTGCTTTCCATTGGAATTGGCTACCCAGTTTTTCCAAACTCTACTGTTGTCATCTGGTTTAACCATAAAAACTTCCACACCGCTGACATTTTCAGTGTGCGGCATCAGCAAAAATGGGCCACCAATTTATAAGTTGTAATTATTGCCCAATCCCAATATTAAGCAGATAATAACAGTGTTCCGATTTTGGGGAAAATAGTATTATTACAGGCCACCAATATATTCTTCCCCCCTAGTATAACTGCTCTTGTTACCAATGGTAAGTTGCTATTTCATGTGTCTTAAGATTCTTACTGATCAGTCCTGCTCATATTGTAGCTGGTCAGATTCTTAAATGTTGGTATTAGTAATGTTAGCACGAGTAATACTATTACAGCGTTACTACTAGAAATACTACTGGTCATAATATGAACGCTTGTTCAAGGCACAAGTCATTGCCTAAGTGAAAATACATATAAAATACACAATAAGGCAAAAACTAAACAATAAAATCTTTTTCATGGTTCCCTTTTTCTCTCCTTACATGAACACTGATGTTTGGAGAAGTTGGATTACAGTTCCTCCTTGGTTGGAGCACAGCACAATCTGAAACTGAATAGGTAGCATTTCCTAAGAACTAACAATACATTAGAACTTCTTCAAAATATACCTAGGATTCAGAGCAGCCAACAGATTATACGTATTCTTGTTCTCTGAGGGAAATTTGGACAGTACAGTAGCAGAAGGCCCTGACATTGTGTACAAATAATAACATATACTTCACATATTTACAGTAAACCCATGTACACACAGTGCAGAGACATTCAGATTCCTTTATTGATCCCAGGGGGAAATTGCATGTTATGCTCAAGCATGTTATGAATTGCCATTAAAATCAAAACATCAAGCCAAAGAATTCACGTTTAGTAGTGTGTATGAGTGAAGGACAAAATACAGAGCACTTCATTTAGATATCAAGGTTAAGACAAGTTCATTTCAGATTAGGTCAAATTCAAAACTAGGATGGCAGGCCAACAAAGCCAATTTCTATCTTTTGCTATCACATATCTGGTATTTCACATAAAGTTCTCTTTTCTGTTTTCTTTCTGTGGCCAGTTCTCAGCTATAAATGTGAACTGACGAGAGGGGAACCCTCAGGGCTTGGTTTATGTGTTACACTATATGGCCAAAAGTATGTGGACACCTGAACATCATACTTGCATGAGTTGGAAATCTCATTCTAAAACCATGGACAACAATATGGAATTCACCCTCTTTCTGCAGCAATAACAGCCTCCACTGTTCAAACAAGGCTTTCCACGAGATTTTGGAGTGCGTCTGTGTGAATTTGTGGCCATTCTGTCAAAAGAGCATTTGTGAGGTCAGGCACTGATGTTGGATGAGAAGGCCTGGTTTGCAATGAGTATCCCAGTGGGGTTGAGGTCAGGGCTTTCTGTAGGCTACTGGAGTTCCTCCACACCAAACTTGTCAAATCATGTCCTTATGGAGCTCAATTTGAGGAGGGGTGTCCAAGAACAAGCTTGATTATTGTATTTAAGCTCTGCAAGTATTTTATGGCATTTGGCAGACGCTCTTATCCAGAGTAACTTACAGTTTGATCAATTTACACAGGTGGGTGAAGATAGTGTTAGGAGTCTTGTCCAAGGACTCTTTTTAGTATAGTGTAGGGCAGGGGTGTCAAACTGGATCCAGAAAGGGCCGGTATGGGTGCAGGTTTTCATTCCAACCAAGCAGAAGCCACACCTGATTCTACCTGGTTAGTTAGTTGATCCTGGCTTTAAAAAGACTATCAGGTACAGCTTCTGCTTGGTTGGAACACCAGTTTGACACCCCTGGTGTAGGGTGTTTACCCAGGCTGGAATTGAACCCCAGTCTACAGCGTAGACTTACCCACTACACTATACCAACCACTATGCCAACCAAGCATTCACACTCTTGCTTCATTATTAAGCTGGAAATGGCTAAAATCTTGTAACACCCAATCAGGATTTTTTTCCCTAATGGGATGTAGGTAGGTGCAGTCAAGTGAACTCTCTCACTGGTGGGACTTCAGGAGCTGGACAGAAGTCTTAATCTCTTAGATTAAACACTTATGTAATTAGGAACTAATAATAGAATCAACCAATCATACATTGATTTCCAATGGGCGAAACCAATTTAAGAGGAAAAAAAGGTCAATCTATGCTTTCTGAAAGTCCTTGATACATCACTTACTGGGAATATGAGTGGTAGGCTAACCAGGCTTCAGTCAGTTGTTAGAAATGGAAAATAGCAGCAGCTGCATGCCAGAGCTCTTAACTGAGTCACTGCAAGACTGTAAACGTGTTCATTTAAATTGGCAGTTACACATTTCAAATAAATCATAGAATGTCTCTTACAAGCTTCAAATGTCCATGTTTGAACTGGAATGGCAAAAAATGTTCATATGAATGAGCATCAGGTTAACGTTAACATACTGGAATCCCATTGGAGTGCTATGGAAATTGGCTTTAGTATAGAGATTTTTTCCCCCTTCTTTTGACTTGAGTTTTGACTTTAATGGACCATTAAATGAAGGCCTAGGTCTGGCTCACCATTAGAACTGACACAGTCAACTTCTCCTTCTCCCAGTACGACTAACACATGAGCTTTGATCTTCTCTTAGAGGAATGTGATACCCTGGTGCATCTGGTCAGAAGTCTTGTGACACTGCAAGGATACAAACATCCCTGTTATATCAGGTTTTAAAGAAAAACAATCTGTATGATGAAGTGTTGGGTTCAACTGAGAATTGCTCAAAGCTCACATATGAACTCATGCTTTGTGGTTACGCGTCTTTTGGGTTTTCACATTAATTTGGGATTTTCTGCTGGTCACACGGGCAGTAGTGAAGTAAAATTCCCCCTGATTGTGGTGTGTCATGTGATCAATTTCACAAACCAAAAGCATTTCTCTCCTCAATATGTAGGTGCTACAGGATGAAGCTTCTTACATTGGAGAACTACTTTAATGCTGCTCATATTTCTTTACATAGTCAATGTCAGCTATGAACACTCTAAAAATAAAGGTGCCAAAAGGTTCTTTGGAGTGCTGCCACAGAAGAAACACTCTTGAAACCACCCAATTAGAAGATATTTTAGGGGAACCAAAATGGGTTGCACTGTAACATCTCTCCAGAAGTTTAAAACCATTGCTTTTAATTAAGGGACATGCACACATTGCCACCTACATTTGGCAACAACACCCACCAGTGTTCAATGACTGTCAACACTGCTCATTTCTCTGATGTGGTACTCATCATTTTACTATTAATGCCTTCAATTAAACCTCAAACAACAATTGAGGGTGGCAGTAAATCTAAAAATGTAGATTGAGGGACCTAATCTGTGTTTTCAGTAAACACACACACACACACACACACACACACACACACACACACACACATTGTCTAAGCCGCTTCTCCTTCTGGGTCGTGAAGGAGGGTGCCGGAGCCCATCCCAACTGTCATTGGGCGAACAAACAGTAAGCGTGTACTAAGAATACTCTTTGAATAATGTTCCAATGACCAGTAAATAACCAATATATTCCACCATATTTCTCTCTTGATGTAAACTGGGCGATCCTAATATTGAGTAACGCTTCCATAAGCATTCCCAATTACCAATCACAAGGATGACGTCTCTTGCCCCGCTTTAGAGTCAAAGGAACTTAGCGAGCTCAAGCTAACTCAGCACAATGAAAAGCTAGCAAGCTAGACTGTTATCGTTATGCAACCATTGTTCTTTTGTCCATTCCTACACTTGCATGTTGCTTCATAGATTCGTCTGTTCGTCTGTGACTTTTTGGTCCAATTACTTCCACATAAACGCTGGATTATGATTTTAGTTCTGCATGAGTGGGGAAGACTGTACGAGCGTTAGACGGTCAAGTCAATCAAGCTGCTCATTAGCCACGTCCACACTATTCTCAGACATGTCTGATCAGCAGTTTGTAAGTCGTGTTTTATCATATGTATTTCTTATATTTTTCATTCAAGCTTTGCTGATGTTTAATATATAACACTCAAGTTCAGCATCATATAAGCAATTTTCATATTTTAAAGTTCCCTGGACGTTTTGCCTCAGCTTACGTTATTAGTGTAGCCTTTTTCATCTCATATCTTTTAGGCAGTAAATGGCTGCTTTATGAAAAGCTATTTAGCTGAAACCAAATGTGATTTAAACTCATTAAATCTACAGAGTGTAAAATGAGCTTGAGCTTAATGTTTATAAGTGCCCTTACTGTGACATGTTCAATGTGGAATAGCTGCACTTTGCCTGCTATGCATGGTGCAAAGCTACTCAACGTGTCCAGTGGTCCAGAGTGGGGGCACTATATGGTGAGGAAGCAATATAGTATACAAGTAAATGGTGTTGCAGTGTGAGGAACCCATCTACACCTTGTAGTACTGGCATAACTGGAAACCAGGCCAACATTATAGGACTTACATCCGCCATTAGCTGGATCTGTAACTTACCATACAGACATGCTACACGGAGAGCAGCAGTGTTATGGTTAGTGTCTGGCTGGTCTAAAGTTTACTGCTAATGCTATTCCTCTGCTTAGCTTTCAGTTTCTCCCACTGATTTCTTTCCATTAAATCTTTGGATTCTTTTTTTTTTGGACTGTGTTTGGTTAGATCCGTTGTTCCGAAGTTCCGTTGACTGGTTAATCTCAACTATATATTAATTACAGGAGTAGGCCAATGCAGCAGCTGTCTTAGAGCTAATGATAAAATCTGTGGCCTCAATCTTCCTTTCCTAGGACTGATGCTAAGCCAGAGGACAATTGGGTGTCTTAAAGTGCAACCAGTAAATTAAAAGTATCTGGCCAGATGTTTTGAAGAAGCCAGCACTTGTTGCAAATGAACCATGCGATTTTGTGGCTGATGACTGTACCAATCTGTACAGACTCACAGAGATTTTTGGTGGTGTAATCTCTCACATGGCTTTCACACAATGCTGACTTGTAAGATAACCAAATGATTCTTCCTGATCTAAGAGCAAACCTGAGAAATGTGGGCAATTTTATCTAGCACAATCAATGAGAGCTCACTGAAATTCTCAGTGCTACTCATGACTGTACGTATGAGGCAGTGCTGCTTCTCCAGAGCACTGAGTGGAGGAAATGCAGGTAGGTTTCTTAAGCCAGCACTTCACACACCACTGTGAACAGCACGGGCTAAATGAGCTTATTTCGAGGGCCTGCGTTTCCTGGCCGAGGCCAGAAATAGAAGACATTATTAATTCACAGGAAATAGAAAGGCCAGGGGGAGGGCGGCGTTTCACTGTGGGCTTCCAGAGTGCGCTATTGTTCGGAGGGATCCTGCGTAGCGATGATGTCATTCGGTGTGCTACGGGAGCGTTGAATTCAGTGTTTAGGAACAAGACCCCATCCCTCCTCAACCAGATGCAGACCAGGAACGAAAAATCAGCCTGAACGTTAGGCTTCCCAAAGCCTCATAAGACATCTAGCAGCTATTTTATGCTATCATGTGTTGTATTTGTTGTAATGAAACAATGAAATCATGAATATTCCATTTGAATATGTTGTGTATTTGTATAAAATGCTCTTATTCACTTTTAACTACTGGGTTCAGCACTGAAAACCTTATCTCTGGCAAACTGGTGTCTGCTGAAGGAGGTGTTTGTCGCTGTCCAAAAAACATGCATCTCCATTTTTGTAGATTTTTCCACATCATTTGAATATGGCAGAAAATTTGTTGGCAAATGGACAAACAGAAATGCTCCAAAATCACTTGGAATTAAACCACTTTGCATTAACTTGCATTAAAAATGACAAAGGTTTTTGCCTTTTCCTTTTAAAATGACTGTGTAGGACATACATGTTTTTCTTTGTATAGTGACAATTCCCATTTCTACACTTTTTCTTTGTGTTTTGATATCAAGACATGGCAAAAACATGGCAAACACTGCACACAACAGTAAGTTCTCATCTAACTGTCATAATAAAATCACTTCTACTTACACACACTAATGTAGCGTTGATTCAGAACTTTGAATCTGCACTTTTGACACAATTCCTCCTCTTGTTTGTTGGAGCTATGAGTGAGAGATACTTAAAATGTTTGATGAGAATCTCAAGGCGTTTACACCATGGGGGACCTACAAAAAAACAAAAATAAACAGATTAAACCACCAGGAATATTCACAAACGTCTGTGGTCCATCCATGCTGCCCCCCATCCTTTTATATGGTTAGTGAGGGTCAGAGAGTGAAGTCATGAGATGAGAATGAAGACCCTTCTTGCAGGAAGCTCTGAACGCCAGGGGGCTGTGAATGAAACATGCTTTCTCACTGTACAGGAGCTTCCACTGCTAAACTGGGCTACTGACATCATGTTACACGCTAAACAATTGCTCAAAGAACATACATTTTTCTTTTCTTTTAGATTTTTTCCCCTGAAGTCAAGTTATGACCATTTGTGTAGGGTTATGTACCAAATACCGTAATTTCATGACCATTTTCAACCAGTCTTTGTCTCTTAGAATTTAAAAGGCAGTTTTTGTTTCTGTGCTTTTAAGACTGATATATGTAAGTGACCTCTGTTGTGTTATCTGGCTAAAAACACTCCATATACCTTCAGTGGGAATGGGTGGAGCTAAACTGTTGTAGGCTGAACCGGCCGATATGGATGATTCTACCAAATCGATTCAAAGTCAGAGCTGAAAACACATTTTGAGCAAACTGCTCACCATGTGGTCATGAGGGACAGGGATACTGTCTCACTTCTTGTTCTGAAATGCAGGGGTGTGGCTAAAATAAAATAATAAAATAAATAATAATAATAATAAAAACCCATGGACAGTTTTTGTTTTTTTTTTTGGGGGGGGGGGGGTTGTCACCCAATTTTCTCCCTAATTTAGTCATTTCCAATTCCACCCTCTACTTAGGACTCCCCCAATCACACACTACTACTAACGCTAGGAGGGCGAAGGCTAACACAGGCATCCTACACCCCCCAAAGAGAGCGAGGCCAATTGTGCTCTCTTGGACTCCCAGCTACGGATGACTGTAGCATCACTTACCTATAGCGATCTCCTGATGGTAGGACCAACGCTTAGACGGTTGTGTCACTCGGGAGCCAATGGGAAGAAGGTTGTTCAACAAAACTTTAAAAGAAGTCAAAAATATATCTTTAAAAACAACATTGAAAAAATGTACTTGTTGCCTTAAGCTTATATAGATGATATAGATCCTTGTAAACATCTGAGGTCTGAATAATTTATTCCTTTTCATTTTTTATTATTTTTCTGCAATTAATATCCAGCAGAATGGTTCGTATATTGAAATGTGCAGCTTTTGTGACATCACAAAAACAATAGCTTCAAAACAGGCTCTTTTTTCTGCTTATTTTCCACACATGGACCATGTGGACTGGGCACTGAATGAAAGTTTCTAAAATTTTTACATGTTTACATACTATATTAACCTGTTTATTTTTTATTTTTTAATTTTTAATCATGATATCTGCCCTTTAAAGAGTGTATGACCCAAAAACAATTACAGTAAATCATCGCCTGCTTGAACTTTACTAGTCTCATTTGCCACTTGCAATAAAAATAAAATGTTATAGCTTTCATTTGTCACTGGTAGCTGATTGAAACAAGCAGACTCTGCCTCTGTGACTCTGTGCAGACTCTGTCCTGTCAACCTTCAGTAGCATCTTTATCATCTATTTGCAACTAGAGGAGATATTTTGTTATGATTAAAATTTGACGAAATGTTCTTGTTTTGTGTACAGTTTGTTTTGTTAACAACTGTCTTTTATTTCTTTATTTTGCCATATAAAAAAAAACACAATAAAGACAGACCTGTCGATAAAGAATATCAATCAAACCTGGAGACGATTAATTACACAATGGCATATTGGATCACACAGTTGTGTAATTACATTAAAGCATTAAATCTGTGAATTGAATCTATAACACAATGACTGTAATCCAACAGCCAGCCATGATTCAATAAACGCTCAGTGAAAAGAGGCTTTGTTGATGCAGTGTCATTAAAGACAATAGAAATATGAAAGCTTTTAAGGTATAACTCTTGGGAGTTGATAGATTGACATCAGAGAGCTGAAATATGATTGTACAGCTGAAATGCTTCAAGCAATCATGCCCCAATCGATCCTAATGACAGTGAGCCGTGAGACAGATTAAATTTAAATCACATACATTGATGTATATGATTAAATGTCATCTTTAAAGAAGCAGTCCTGCTGTAATTCCGCCTACATGCACTGCCTGTTCTTTCATTTTTTATCATGCTTTCTTTGAGCCAGTGGCTGCCAGTCCGTCCAGTCAAATCTGATAGAGGGCGCCTCCAAACAAGAGTAAATAACATAGTATGAGAAAAGACTGGATGATTAAACTGGTTCACACCTTCAATGGAAGCTTTAATTTCACTAATATGTGTTATTTCTGTTTCTGTAGCAGCTATTAGGCACATCTAGTTACTGCTTAGCACAGCAACAACACGTCATTCACTTGCATTACTAATTACACTACATTTACAATCAAACAACACCGCCAGAGCAGTGCTGCAGTTGGTCTGCAGACTGTTTGGTCTGATCAAAAGTGGTGTATTTGTTTACAGTGTTCCGACCGGATTCGGAGTTTTCGTACAATCATCGTTAAATTTTATTTCATTTTTATTCGCCATTGAAAAGAATGAGGGGCAAATCTTTATGCATCTTCTAATATCATGATGATACAAGTTGATTAACAACACTCTGTTAACCACATGGGATACTAAAATCACCACCTAGCAACCACCTAGCAAATTCCTAGCAACCATCTAGGATAACATAGCATCCACCTAGCAACACTCTAACAACTATTTAGGATACTACAACCACCAAGTAGCAACATTCTAGTAAAGACCTGGGATACCATAGCAGTCATCTAGCAGCAGTCTACCAACCACATGACATACCATAACAACCATCTAGCCATACCCTAGCAACCACCTAGCAACACCTTAGTAACCACCTGGGATACCATAGAAATTGAGCAACTCCCTAGCAATCACACCAGATACCATAAAAACCAACTACAACACCCTAGCAACCATCTAGCAATGCCTAGGTTACCATAGCAACTGCTTATCAACACCTTAGCAACCAACAAAAAAACATAGTAATCACTGCTCATTTTCTTCAGTTCCGATTGAACTCCATATCGTCAAGATTATTGTCTAGAATCAACTCTAGAATCAAATCAAATCAATCGAAAGTGACTCCAATAGGTCGAACAGATTGAGCTGAACTTGGAAGTGAACACACTTTCCCTACATTTTGCGTAGGAATACCCAGCTAAGAGGCAATTTACTTTTAAATTAGTTTTTTCCTAGTCTGAGTTTGGAAATCAAGTACCTAAATTTAGTTTAATGTAGCATTAGTCACACACATTCGAGACAGCCTGTGCAGGCTGTACTGACTCATCATTCATTGCAACACAGTCACAGCATCTCCAAAGCCACCGCATCTCCAAAGCCACAGCACCTCACCTTCTCATAGCTGCTTCTGCAGTTTTTTGAATGGTTTTGAGCTGCATGTGAAGGATTGTGGGTGATTGAAGGACATATTAACTGGGTCCTCTAATTTTGAGCCTAGCAGCCTTTCGTTTGCTGAAATATCTACAGTTTTAAAAAGCACATAAATATGTAAATACATATCTAAATGCATTTACTCAACAGAGAGAATCTTAGTCAACCAAAGTGCTGACTGACTACAAGCATGATTGATTAACTAGCTGGTTTAGAAGAGACGGGCCTATGAAATGGAATCCGGTTCTGAGCAGCAGAGGATGGGAGGCTGTTCTGGAGCTGCTTGTTGGATTGCCGGGCTTTGCTGGCTGGCTGTAGTGCTGCTCCTCCATTAGAGCGCTGAGAGCCAGAGGAGAGTGTTTCTCCTCTATTCTTCCCTCCTGCGTTTCTTACATAAACCTCCTCCACCGTGTTTGGGGCCTAAAATTAGCCGAGCTCAAATCCACTGCGATTTCACGCACTCCCACCTCTCAGCCCCTCACTTCCTCTCTGCCTTAGCCAGATCAAAGCTACTCGCTCCTCTCTCTCTCTCTCTCTCTCTCTCTCTCTCTCTCTGCACATTGAGAGTGTTTGGAAGGTGATGAGTCAGCAGAGAGAGAGAGAGAGAGAGAGAGAGAGAGAGAGAAGGAAAAAAAGAAAGAAAACGAGAAGGGAAAAAAGAGTGAATAAAGAGAAGGAAAGACATGGGATGAGAGAAGGTAAAAAAGACAAAGGTAAAGCGAGAGAGAACTAGAGCGAGAGAGAGGGTGAAAGGAGGAAAAAAGAGAAAGAGGATAAAGAAGAAGAAAGAGGGAAAGAATAAAAGCAAGACAGGGAACAAGAGAGATGTAGAAAGATAGAGAGAGAACACAAGAGCGAATGAGAGAGAGAGTTGAAGGAGGAGAGAGGGGAAGTATGGAGACCCGCTGGGGATATCCTGTATTCATAAAAATAATGAGAACAAGATAATTAAGCCGTGCACTTGACTTAGTAAGACGTGGGAAACAGATCCTAATGCGTGGCCCGGTATGATCTTGTTCCCACGTCTTATTACGTCGTAGCCACAACTTAATAATCTAATTCCCATGCCTTACTAAGTTGTTGCCACACATTCCAACACGTTAATATGGAGTGGGAACACATTATTTTTATTTTTACAAGATGTCACCAGCAGGGCTCTGTAGGAGAGAGAAAGGGTCGGGTAATGAAAAAGTGAAAGAGAGAGATATATAAAGATAAAACAATAGATAAATAAATAAATAAGGAGTAGGGACAAGAGGAAGAAAAGGAGGGAGAAAAGGAGAGAAAGAAAGAGTGAAAGAGAGGAGAAAAAGAGCAAGAAAAAGGTAGAAAGGTATAGTAAGAGAGAAAGAGATAGACAGAGGGGGAGAAGTAAAAAGGGAAAAGAGGAAGAAAGAAGAGATAGAAAGAGGGTGAAAGAGAGAGAAAGACAAAGGTAAAGTGAGAAAGAAAGAAAAAGAAAGAAAGAAAGAAAGAAAGAAAGAAAAAGTGAGCAATAGAAAGAAAAAGAGAAAGAAGGGAAGAGAAAGAAAGCATTAAAGAAAGTGACAGAGAGAAGGAAAGAGAGAGACAAAGAAAGAGAAAGCAATTGAAAAAAGGATGAGGAAAGATGGAGGCAGATAGAAAGGGAGAGAAAGACAGTTAAAAAGAGAATGAACAGAACAGACCGAGAAAAACAGAGAGAGAGAGAGAGAGAAACTCAGTTTCTTTTTACTTGAGGCTGCTGTCCAGTCCTGTTGAGGAGTGTGCGAGTGGCCGGAGTCGGTCTGCTCTGCATTCGCTTCTGTCTTTTTTCATAAATGATACAAAATCATCACGTGCTACCATCAGCAGTCAGTGATCAGCACAGACAACTGTCTGATTAAACTAGTGCCTGTGGTGTCTGTGGAGGGCCAGGGGCCAGAACAAGACAGAACAGCTGGACATTTGCTAGCTAGCAATTAGTTAACCTTCCATTTTCACATCCCTAGTGTACAATGAGACATTTGGATTTCAGATTTCAGGATATCAACAGATATTGTACTCTTTAAGTACTGAAATGGCTTCAATATGAGGCAGACTTGCTTTTAAATGACTTCCTTCAAATAACTCCTTCCAAGGGACATATGTATAGTGGCTGTCAAATGTCTTATTATTACTATTTTTTAATACTTATTTTACAACATTGCAATTCATACTTTGTTACTATACTTTGTTACATCCATCCATCCATCCATTTTCTAAGCCGCTTCTCCGTCAGGGTCACGGACTTTGTTACATATCATGTTAAAAAATAAGGCGCTTAAAATTTAGTTTTCTCACTGGAAACTTTCTTGCAGAGAAGATAATAAATGGCGACTGTCGGCCCAAAGAAAAGATCTTCAGAGAGTCCGTGTGTGTGCGCATGTGCACACTATGGGGTGTGTATGTTGTGGGGGGTGGGGGAGTGGTGTCAGGGGGTCCTGTCGGCTCAGATTTGGGTTTTTATCTCCCTCTTACGGCAGACACATGCAGCGCTGCAGCGTGGATTGGCAAATTGGTTTGAAGAGGGATGTGATGCGAGTCTCGGAGAGGATGACCTACTTTTGATCCTTTGCTCCCCCACCACCACCGCCTCTCTCTCCCCCACTCTCTCTCTTTCTCTTCCTCTCTCCTTGTGGTCTGCTGGAGGAAGCTGAGGCCTGCACCACTGCACACTCTGCATAAGAACTTACTCAGGCCTGCAGGTGCATGCTACAGCCAACCGCCACTGAGCGGCTCAGGTTCTTCTACATTCATCAGGAAAGCCTGTCTTTCTCTCTCTCTCTGATCCATTATTCATCCTCAGTGCAATTTCATGTTATGGGTGCCTCTATAGATGAATATAGAATATAGATATATATATATATATAGAGAGAGAGAGAATATAAATTATTAACAAACTACCTGGTCAAACTCCACTGATTCACAAAAACACTAAGCTTAGGTTTTGGACTGAGGTTAAGGTCAGCATGAACGCTAAGCTGAGGGCTGAGGGAAGGTGAGGTAATATTAAATGAATAACTTGGTGAAAAATTAAATTTCACACAATTTTCCTCTTACCTTAATAGTAGTCAATCAGCCAAGACTTTTTTTTTTATCTAAATAGGTTTACATCTTAGTTTTGTACTGTGCTATGAGGCTAATTTAGCCTGTAATAGCAACACGTCACAAATTGCATGAATTAAAGTTCATTTTTACCCTCTACTATAAATTAATGAAATAAAACTATAATAAATAATCATTTCTAAAGACCTTTCTCCTTAAAAATTCATCACATTTGTCATTAGTGTACTACTTCTTTACAAACTTGTTTGTCGACCTGAGGTGAAAAAATGGCTACGCTGGTAACATTAGCTTAGGTAACATTAGCATTGGTCTGTTTATCTGAGACTGACTTTCTTTCTCTCTATACATTTTAAACCACATGGCATCAACTTTGGCTTTCTGTGGTCTCGGAATGTCTTTAATTTAATGTAGTAATGGCAAAATGATGAGTGGTGCATTGAGACCATTGTAAACATTTCAGCCAGTTTCCAACTAGTCTTAGCGCTAAGCTAACATTGGTGTATGTGAACACTTGGTCATTCTATGAACTGAATAAAACCTGGTAAGGCTACCACTTGTACTCACAATCATAGATGTATCTAGCACTTTCAGAAGGCCTAGCAAGAGTGATGGTTTTATCACAAAAAGGGTTCCACCTGTTGTGAGTCAAAACGTGATTGTTGGTTCTACTAACACGTTCTATTTATTATGGTAGTTAATCTTAACGTGTGAGGCTCCAACCCTGGTCCTGGAGATCTACCTTCCTCCACATACTGCCACTCCTGCTTCAGATAATTAACTACTTCAGAAGTTCCTGATTGGCTGGGACAGATGGATTAGTGCAGGTATGTCAAACAGGGGACCTTCCAGGCCAAAGTGCTGAAGATATTAGCATTTATCCTCCTTCACCACTCTGAATTCAGTTCATGAAGGCCTTGCTAGTTAGCTGATGAGCTGAATCAAGTGCGTCTAATGAGGCAGTGTGCTGACATCTGCAGTGCTTTGGCCCACGGGGACTGGAGCCTAACACATGTATTAGTGTTGGGTAAGGCGGTGAGGCAGCATGTTAGATGCAGTTTGGAACTTCTATGAAACTTCACAGAAAAGTAAATCTCCTGGAGGTGGATTGGTGACCACTGGTGTAAGGCCTTCAGTCCAGGCCAAGCCAATGAGAGAGCCAGCTTGGCTGTGTCTACCTAGGTACTACAGGAAAGCATATCTTGATGGGACAATTCTACATTGTGTGCTTCAAGATTTTAACCCTTTCTAATCAAAAGTAAACAATGCATAAAAGTATTACAACAAATATGACGCAAAATAAATAAACGTAGCAAAATATTACAGACTTATTACTATTTTTGTCGTTCCCAGAAATCATTAGCCCTAGGCTTAGAAGGCCCTGAAAGTTCCATATAAAAATGGTTAAATACACTATATTTCCAAAATTGTTCACTCACCCACCCAACTCATTGAATTCAGGTGTTCCAATCACTTCCATGGCCACAGGTGTATAAAACGAAGCACCTAGGCATGCAGACTGCTTCTACAAACAGTGAAAGAATGGGTCGCTCTCAGGAGCTCAGTGAAGTCCAGCGTGGTACCGTGATAGGATGCCACCTATCCTAAGTCCAGTCATGAAATTTCCTTGCTACTAAATATTCTTTGCTAGAGGTCACCAACTTTCTGCAGAGTCAATCGCTACAGACCTCCAAACTTCATGTGGCCTTCAGATTAGCTCAAGAACAGTGTAGAAAGCTTCATGGAATGGGTTTCCATGGCTGAGCAGCTGTATCCAAGCCTTACATCACTATGTACAATGCAAAGCGTCAACTGCAGTGGTGTAAAGCGTCACTACTGGATTCTAGAGCAGTGGAGACGTGTTCTCTGAAGTGACGATTCATGCTTCTCCGCCTGGCAATCTGATGGACAAGTCTGGGTTTGGTGGTTGCCAGGAGAACGGTACTTGTCTGACTGTAATGTGTCAAGTGTAAAGTTTGGTTGAAGGGGGATTATGGTGTGAGGCTGATTCAGGAGTTGGGCTCAGCCCATTAGTTCCAGTGAAAGGAACTCTTAATGCTTCAGCAGACCAAGAGATTTTGGACAATTCCATGCTCCGAACTTTGTGGGAACAGTTTGGGGACGTCCCTCTTCCTGTTCCAACATGACTGCGCACCAGCGCACAAAGCAAGATCCACAAAGACATGGATGAGCGAGTTTGGTGTGGAAGAACTTGACAGAACTTGCGTCCTGGCCTCAACCTCATAGAACACTTTTGGGATGAATTAGAGTGGAGACTGTGAACCAGGCCTTCCTGTCCAACATCAGTGTCTGACCTCATAAATGCACTTCTGGAAGAACGGTCAAAAATCCCCATAAACACACTCCTAACCCTTGTGGAAAGCTTTCCCAGAAGAGTTGAAGCTGTTATAGCTGACATCATACTAAACCCTATGGATTAAGAATGGGATGTCACTCAATTTCATATGCATGAGAAGGCAGATGACTGAATACTTTTGGCAATATAGTGTATTTTGGACACATCATTGCTGTTCTGTGCTTACACAAGGTGACAGGTTATTCCTTTTCTTGTCACCACAGTCTGATTCAGTCCACAGTGACACAGAACATCTTCAGAAATCACCCGCACTGCCGTGCCCCTACACTGACCTAATTATCCTCTAACAGCCGCTAACAGATTTCTCAGCAGGAAATCAACAGCCGCTAATGCTCTTCAGAAGATCACTGATTACAGATTCATTACTGGACTCATGCAAGTGACACAGGGAGACACTTAAGAGTCTTTCAACGCAATGTCTCACCCTAATCGCCTCAAAAACATTTAGACGGACTGAGTCCTGAAGTGGCAGAAGATCTGAGGTAGCGAGAGACCATTAGTGTCAAAGGCTAAGGTTTCAGATGGTTTCTTCTTAAGAAAAGACGACTATGGGGATTATGTGGTGAAAATTATGCTGTGAATTAAACCAAACCCACAGAAAAATAAGTGTTACTTTGTCTTCTTGGCTGGCTCTGGGGATACGCACCATTTTATGGATGTGAAAAATGAATAGGAAACAGCCTCAAGAACAGGGGAAAAGTTCAGAGTTATGTGATGCTTTCTCCTCCTGCCTGGGAGTCATTCATGATCAGGTTGAAGTAATGGGACAGTTGTACCTGCCAAGCATGTTATAGTGAGAAGAATATAGTGAATGTTTTATTTTCTCTCTTGTTACTGAGACTGCACTGTCGACTGGGGAGCATTAGCTGCTATGAGAAAAGCAAAATCTCTGTGTCATTTCCCATTTTAATATCTACACAGATGGTGCATATAACCTGCCAAAAAAAGATTTCAGACAAAAACACCTCTGATGATGGGTTGTTGTTTTGTACAAACTCAATTGCAAAAAAATTGGGACTGTATGTAAAATTCTGCTAAATAGAAAGCTGTGATTAGTAAATTTAGTTTGACCTGCATTGACCTAAACTATGCCTGCATATAATGAAGTACAAGCATATAATAAAGTACAAAGTATGACATTGAAGGCTGCATGTGGTTCCGCAGCTGTAGACAAAATATGCAAAATATCTGCCGGTTCAATTTTTGTCTTCAGTCTCCAAACCATTATTAAGTGCTGTTAAAAGGAAAGATGAACAAACTGCTGTCCCAACTTTTTTGAAACATGTTGCAGACATCAAATTTGGAATAAGCGTATATTTACAAAAAACAATGATGCCCATAAGGTAAAACATAAATTATCATGTTTTCAATTGGATGTTTTTGGAATAAGTTTTGTACATATAAAGCCATCATTATGGAGCAGTAAGGGAAGTGCCAACCAATATGACACTGGACTGACCCTACAGTGCACTTTGAAGGGTCCTGTGTATTGGGGTGCCAGCTTTTGGGGCTTGACTTTGCCAGACTCTTTGTGCAGGGTGGAAGGATGGTGTGGGAGTTCAGCTATCAGATATGTAATGCTAGCAGTGTGGTTTCTCAACATTAAACTGTCAACTATAATCAAATACATTATTTATAATCGGTTGATTGGTGTAAAACTATTAAGTATTTATGAGCTAGACAATAAAACCTCACATTTACAGTTACATTATGAGGTAAACTGTCTTTGTAACCTTTCTAAGGCCTACTTGTAGCACATATGTTTGATTTAATCAGTTTAAAATGGATGGATGTAACCTACATATAAGGTTGGTAACACAACATGCTAACCAACACAGTCCAAGCTTACATGTTTGGTCTTTGCTACAAAGTGCAAATTAGTGTAAATTTATCCTGGTCCGATCTGAGATGATGTAAATAAGCCCACAAGAAATGCGCTTTGAAACACTGACCTCTGCAATCTAAATGTAGGCCAATGATGCATGCTAATGCCTCTGGTGTGCCACATGTCATTACATTTTGACCTTGGCTCCATTCTTGCGCTAATCATGTTAGAGCAAACCTAATCACATAAGCAGTCTTAAAACGCCATACAAAGCCCACTGACTCTAATAGGCAGCATGTAAACTATAAGAGGCCTTCAGCATCCAAACAGCAATGTCAGGGCTTCTGTAGGCTTTAGAAAAGATGAAGTTGGAGTCGTGTTGAAGCCAAGAGTCTGTCAGGGTCAGAGTTAGCGTAGTTGGAAGGATTACGAAGAAGAAAGTGTGTCTTTCCAGAGAGGCAGAAAGCATTTCAGTGAACAGACCAGAAGATCAAGCCTGAATCCAGAAATCATCCTTATTTTAGACTGTTATGGTGTGTGGTAAAATACTTTTAAAGTGATAGTTTGATGAAAATTTTCACATGTAGTTCATCAGCCAAGACATGTTTGGATTCTAAAGTTTACTTAGTTTTGCATTGGAGCTACAAGGCCGATTAGCTAACAAAAGATGGAAGCACTTCACCAAATTTGCAGTTTAAAGCAAGCGAGTGAGACATGCAGTTTGCATAATTCAGAATTTCTAAGTGAAAATATGCTGCATATTTGTTTGCTGAATTCAACAAATGGGAAAAATAAAACATAAATTCAGCAAACAAGTGGAAATTGTGAGCTTAGATTAGCAATGAATTACCATATTTGAAGCTGCACTATCTAAGCTTTGAGGATTTGGAGACCTCTCTGGTGGAAATGTGTAAGCAATGTGTGTTGCTTGTAGATGACGTGTTAACTTCAACAAAGCTACAGGTAATTTGACTGCATTCAAACTTTTGCATATAACAGTATTCGGAAAATGGATGTCAGCATTGGTCCAGAATTTCCATATCAGGACAAAGGGGAATAACATTAGAAGAAGGTACAGATAGATTCATAACATTCCCTGTATTACTTATAGCATGGGTGCAGATGCAGGAACTGTTGTTATGAATGTGATGATGTGGGCTGTGCTGGGGGGGTTCATTCAACATTTACAGAGCCAGAACTGAAATAAATTCACACTGGATGTCTGGCATTTTCTGTCATTTGACCTGTGGGATGGCATTTTAGTCTGCATGTGCATCCTTTGGCAATGTGAGCAGAGGTTTTCTGCAAAAAACAGCGAGGCGTGCAGCGAGTGAATAATGCAAGCTTGCATACGCTAATGTGCTACAGATGAGCTTAAACCAATTACCCAGAAGACTGTCAATAAACAAACATGCAGCTGAAAGTGCTTTACTGTGTAAGCTCATAGACATGATTTCACAATGTCTCTTACTCTGCAGGACGATAAAAATAGATGATTGTAAAAAGGAGTATATACAAGCTTTGCCTCTTCAGGTGCACGTTCGGAGCGTTTTTTTTAGGGAAGAAGTAGGTCAGGAGAGGCTGCAGGCTTATTCAGCTGCTTGTCTCAGTTCCTTACCGCAACACACACAAACGCACACACACAATTTAAAAGTGTGACAGAAACACTTCTCTGGAGCTGAGCAGAAATCTGACAATCTGGCAGCTGGGTTTGAGGGGTTTGTAGTGAATATGCAATATCTGTAAGAATAAGGAGTTTCTTTCTTTTCTTATGTTACTGCCTCTTTCTGATATTCATGATTGGAAACGGAAACCCTTAGGAAAGAACCCCCCCGGATCTCCTTGAGATCTCTAAGAGCCCTCCAACTTTTAATGCTGTGAATAACTATTCAAATCTTTATCTGGGCCACAAGTATCATTTTTCAGTCCTCATTTTTTGTATCACTATTTCTCTTAAAGATTTGAAAGAGAATCACCATTATTGTCTTTCTGCAGGCCCCTTAGTTGCCATTCAGTCTGATGGACAAGTCTGGGTTTGGAGAATGCCAGGAGAACGTTACCTGCTTGACTGCATTTTGCCAACGGTAAAGTTTGGTGGAGGAGGGATAATGTTACGGGGTTGTTTTTCAGGGGTTGCCCTAGGCCCCTTAGTTCCAGTGAAGGGAAATCTCAATGCTTCAGCAGACCAAGACATTTTGGAAAATTCTATGCATCCGACTTTGTGAGAACAGTTTGGGGAAGGCCCAAGATCTTGGCAAGCAAACTTTAAAATGAACTTAAATATGATATTTTTATTATTAGAATATTGTAAAAATAATACAAGATTATTCAATCTATTTTTTGACATTTTCTAACTGTTTTAAAGGGCACATTATAATCTAAATTTTTTTTGTGTGGTTTTATGTACCAAAAGATTTTCATAATTAACATTTACATGCCCCTTAGAGTTAAACAGGCTGTTACTGTGCCATTAAGACCGATCTTCTGATATCCCTCAGCTGATACACTCCTTGTAACTTCATGAGTGGGCGTGGTTAAACTGCTGTAGGCTGAAGAGGTGGATATATGTAAATGAGTTGATTCTTGTGATATCATAGAAACAATAAATTCAAACTGGACTGTTATTTGCAGTTTAGTTGCCATATATGGACTGTATAGGTTGGGGAGTGAATGGTAAGTTTTAAAATTTTGACAATATTTACATATTACTTCAAACTTCTACTCAAAAACGTGTTTTTTATGGTATGGGCTTTGAGTCATTTTTTCATTCCACAATACTATTTTTGCACTATTTCTTGAAAAAAGTTAATTTATCTGCTGAATAAAATTACTAAAACAAGCAAAATGAGTAGAAATAATAAACGTTTCTTAATATATTCTTACAACAATCTTGAAAAGAGAAATATGAGGTATTTAAAACACATTTAAGATGATTTCACTTCCCAAGATATCGTTGTTTTTTTTTTGCAGTGTAGTAAGTGTTCAGTCCAATAACTGTATAGTCTGCAGTTCAAGGGGTTAAACAGGTCTGAAAGATGTAAACGCTGTGCCTTTGACAGGGTTGATGCTCCTGTTGTGGCCCACTAAGGAGGAACGTCAGCACCTTTTTGGATCTCCATAAGCCCAGCGAGCTCCACTTGACCTCAGCTGCTTGCTGAAATCCCCCTGAGCTCCATCACACTCTGGCAGGTGGTGGGGGAGGAGACACCATCTGTGCCTATAGGTCACTCCCTGATTCCATCAGGTCACCTTGTGAGTGAATGAATGATTTACACCCCATTAGGCACAAAAGGCACATTACAGAAGTGCTGGTTTTACTCCATTTCTGTGATTTCTGCTGTGACAAGCATAGATCCACCTTAGTGGGTCACGAACATGAGCAAATAAAGTCAGCAAATTTGCCCCAAGGCCAAAGTGCAACATCAAAGCATGTTGCGTCCCTCAGCATCTCAATACATCACATATTAATGCACCTGTATAGCCTCCAAACTTGTCATGTCAGATATCATATGTGACTGTCAGCCTCCTTACATGCACTTAATGGCAAAGTCCTAAGTGAATAATGCATGTTCATGAAGTGATGTGGAAAACGTAAGTGATATTGCTCTATGTTGCCTTGATTTCATTTCACTTGCCTGAAGAGCGAGGTATGGTACTGAGCTACAGCCTTCATCTCTTTTATTTGTAGTCAAAATGGCTATTAAGCACCAGTTTCACAGGACATATTTCTGACGAGATTAGATATAAAATACTCCACTTGCATAAGAAGGGAGAAAGTCAAATGAAAACAGGTGAAAAAAGCAAGAGTTTCCAAAAGTGGAGTTAGAAAAAAATACTAAAAGATAAAGAAAATGGGACTCCTACTAATCATGCAACCCCTGGTAGACCACCAAAACTGTCCACCTCAGATAAACAGCACTTAAAGCTTTTATCTTAAAGCCTTTGCCGGAATCCATCATGTATATGTGTTAAGCAGTATTCTGTAGTACACCATTATGTCCCTAAGCCTTATCAGTTTGACGAATTTCAAATTTGAAACAGTTTTTTGTTCATCAATGCTTTTTCACTACAATACCCAGCATGCATACCGCAAACGTATAATATACAACCACTTGGAACCTACGGAAGCTTTAATGCTTGAGGAGTTCTTTTCATTTGTTTTGTTAAGAACTCAAGTTATTTATATAATTATCTTGACAAAACATTTGTTGTTTTCTTGAGAGTTTGAGATATTTATGCCATTAACATGACATTACGAATGCTCTCTCTCAGAAAAAAACGATGCCTGTTTTGTTGTGATGATGATACTCGGCATCTCTAGATAACATGAAAATAACTTGTCACAGAAAAACGGAATAAAATGCAAATTCATGGCAACCAATTCTGACCGCTAACCTGGCCACTGAGCTGTAGGCTAAGAAATACATCAAAGTTAGCATTAATGTAACTCACATCAGTCATCAGATAGATCTGCAAGGAAAACAGTGATTTTATCTTTATCCAGCACACAATGATTGCATTACACAAGTTTTAACCCTTTTAGCCAAAGCAAAGGAGCCAAAGTGAGGTCAATCTAGATAGTCAAGTATGCTACCTTGCTACCTGTAGCTTTTAGCATGTTGGCCTTCTCATCTGACAAGTCATTTCAGTGGTTTGAGTAATCCTTTCTCTTCACTGTAATGATGATTTGAAGACAGTTACTACAGTTCTATGGCTGAAATAAGAAAATTAGTTTGCTAATAGTAACTGTGACACTGCTGCCTTCTACCTCTATATATATACACTGCTCAAAAAAATAAAGGGGACACTTAAACAACACAATATAGCTCCAAGTAAATCAAACTTCTGTGAAATCAAACTGTCCACTTAGGAAGCAAAACTGACTGACAATCAATTTCACAGCTGTTGTGCAAATGGAACAGACAACAGGTGGAAATTACTGGCAATTAGCAAGACACACTCAATAAAGGAGTGGTTCTGCAGGTGGGGACCACAGACCACTTCTCAGTACCTTTCTGCTTTCTGGCTGATGTTTTGGTCACTTTTGAATGTTGGTGGCGCTTTCACACTCGTGGTAGCAGGAGACGGACTCTACAACACACACAAGTGGCTCAGGTAGTGCAGCTCATCCAGGATGGCACATCAATGTGAGCTGTGGCAAGAAGGTTTACTGTGTCTGTCAGCGTAGTGTCCAGAGGCTGGAGGCGCTATCAGGAGACAGGCCAGTACACCAGGAGACGTGGAGGAGGCCATAGGAGGGCAACAACCCAGCAGCAGGACCGCTACCTCCGCCTTTGTGCAAGGAGGAACAGGAGGAGCACTGCCAGAGCCCTGCAACATGACCTCCAGCAGGCCACAAACGTGCATGTGTCTGCACAAACGGTTAGAAACCGACTCCATGAGGATGGTATGAGGGCCCGACACACAGATGGGGGTTGTGCTCACAGCCCAACACCGTGCAGGACGCTTGGCATTTGCCAGAGAACAACAGGATTGGCAAATTCGCCACTGGCGCCCTGTGCTCTTCACAGATGAAAGCAGGTTCACACTGAGCACATGTGACAGACGTGACAAGAGTCTGGAGACGCCGTAGAGAGTGATCTGCTGCCTGCAACGTCCTTCAGCATGACCGGTTTGGCAGTGGGTCAGTAATGGTGTGGGGTGGCATTTCTTTGGAGGGCCGCACAGCCCTCCATGTGCTCACCAGAGGTAGCCTGACTGCCATTAGGTCCCTTGTGAGACCATATGCTGGTGCAGTTGGCCCTGGGTTCCTCCTAATGCAGGACAATGCTAGAGCTCATGTGGCTGGAGTGTGTCAGCAGTTCCTGCAAGATGAAGGCATTGAAGCTATGGACTGGCCCGCCCGTTCCCCAGACCTGAATCTGATTGAGCACATCTGGGACATCATGTCTCGCTCCATCCACCAACGCCACGTTGCACCACAGACTGTCCAGGAGTTGGCGGATGCTTTAGTCCAGGTCTGGGAGGAGATCCCTCAGGAGACCATCCGCCACCTCATCAGGAGCATGCCCAGGCGTTGTAGGGAGGTCATACAGGCACGTGGAGGCCACACACAATACTGAGCCTCATTTTGACTTGTTTTAAGAACATTACATCAAAGTTGGATCAGCCTGTAGTGTGTTTTTCCACTTTAATTTTGTGTGTGACTCCAAATCCAGGCCTCCATTGGTTAATAAATTTGATTTCCATTGATGATTTTTGTGTGATTTTGTTGTCAGCACATTCAAATTTGTACAGAACAAAGTATTCAATGAGAATATTTCATTCATTCAGATCTAGGATGTGTTATTTGAGTGTTCCCTTTATTTTTTTTGAGCAGTGTATATATGCAAAGACATTCTAGATAATGGGGTCATTTCATATTCAAACAGACAGACAGACACATGCTGTTTTTATATAGCCTCTATTAATTGGTAGTGTTTATGCTGGAAAGCTGAAGTTGAAGGGTGAAGTAGAGCAAAAAAAAAAAACTTAAACTTAAATATGAACAGTTTTATTTTGAGACAAAAAGATGTTAAGAGTTAACATAAAAAGTTTAAGCACTGTTACATTTCTGAAAACTTGGGGAATTCAAGGAAAGTTTAATTGAGTAACTGAAGGCAATAAGAAGGAAAAAGTACTTAACTGTGAATAGATTTCAGAGGAAGGTAGCCATGTTTTCATCCAGGGAGGAAAACAGGAGCCTTTATTTGGTGAGTTTTCTTAGTGAACTTGATTTATCAGTCTAGTCAGGCTTTAGCAGAGCTCAGTAACACTGAGATTAATAACTGATCATCACATTGATTTATCAGTCTACTCAGGCTTTAGCAGAGCTCAGTAACACTGAGATTAATAACTGATCATCACATTGATTTATCAGTCTACTCAGGCTTTAGCAGAGCTCAGTAACACTGAGATTAATAACTGATCATCACATTGATTTATCAGTCTACTCAGGCTTTAGCAGAGCTCAGTAACACAGATTAATAACTGATCATCACATTGATTTATCAGTCTACTCAGGCTTTAGCAGAGCTCAGTAACACTGAGATTAATAACTGATCATCACATTGATTTATCAGTCTACTCAGGCTTTAGCAGAGCTCAGTAACACTGAGATTAATAACTGTTCAACACATTGATTTATCAGTCTACTCAGGCTCAAAGCCATTTATTGAGGTCTTCTTTATAGTATGTTGTGTACGCTGTACAAAAAAAACTTAAACAAGCATTGATGGTGTTTCTTTAAAAGATGGTGTTTTTTTTTTTCAATTTTGTGCCTTTATAAAATGCAATTTGGACTCAATACAGGTACTTAATTTCTGTATTCTGAAAACATATTCCCAATACTTGTATTCCATTACATCCCAACCCTGTAAATTGCTTCTTATGGATTATTGATTATTCTGAGATTTAAAAAAAAACATAGTATAAAGCTGGAATTTCCCTCCTCCAAAGATTTTCAAATCTCTGTATCTCTGTCAGAACAATTTCATTTTTTCAGCCCCTGATCAGTAGTCGCTTTACTGCTAAACCGTAATGACAATGGATTTTCATTTTAAGACAAAGCCATATGGTTCTAGTAAAAATATTTGCTTGTTGAACACGCAAGATCAAGAAAAGGACACTCTCTGAATCATTTTCCAAACTGAATGCCAACTGCATCCACACAGGATGTGTGGAATGTCACTGGGGTGCAGTGAATCAATGACTGTGCTGCGGAGTTAAAGGCCATAGTACACAATGCCTCTTTCATCCTGTCACCCTATGATCTCCAACTCCAAATGTCTATTGAGTTAATTACATTTCATGTACCGTTTTGTCAACACTGTTGTTCTTATTCACTCAAATCTACCCTCACATCCCGCGCCTGCCTGGCCGCCGAAGGATTACCAGTTGTCTGTTTGCATTTACTAATGGAGCATTTAGCCTATGGACTTGTACTAAACCACTTTAAAGCCCTCAAACGTTTGATTAAACAGTAGATTTGATATAGGCTAAACCTAAATCAAAGAGATGTGCTCCAGCGTTCTTTCAGACACCACAACCCACATTTGTATCCAGTCTAACGTGAGAGGGATTCTCTTTGCACATTGCAGAGTGGAAAAGTGACTCTAAATACATGTTGGTAAAGGAGTACTGTCTCGCTTATTGCCTTTGTGTGTTACAGCAAAATGCAGCCTAAACCAAAAGCACCATCTGGTGTTCACTTGTGAAAAAGCACCAGAAGATAAAAGAAGAAAATGTTGGGAGTTCCTGCTCATCGCTGCACTTTCTCTTTTACCCGCAGAGGTGGGAAGAATCATGTATGTATTCCTGCAGGTGACCAGCTCCAAATAAGAGGGTCTTAACTCTAAATGGATTTGTTTTTCTGTTAAATGTGTTTTTATTGGTCTAATACAAATTTATCTAAACAGACTTTACTATAGGCTTTACGTTTTGTGCTCAAGTTAAAAAAAATCTGTACATTATCTTTAAACGGCTTTAGACCTGCATGGCTGGTCACCACCATATGTTGTGTTTTAGATGCTGGAATGCTGGATGCCGGAGGTTATTAGGCTGATCACCACCATGACCAGCATATGTTGCATTTTGGAACTTGGTGTGCTGGTCAACCAGCATGCCAATGCTGGGTGACTAGCTAAACCAGCATCAGACAGCATGAATCTGCCTGAATCAGCTTAGACCAGCTAGATTAAAATGTTGGTCTTTTGATCTAAACAACAGTTTTATGTTTCAAACTTTTTACTCTACACTGTACCTCACTGTTACTGGTTGGCAGTTTTCTTTATGTAATTCTACTGTTAATACATTTCATGAAAAATTCACTTATCAGTTCAATTAACTTCTGAAAATCCTTCAGGTTTTATTTTCTCTCTCATCTTCTGCTTCAGTCCACTGCTGCATCTACAATCCCCCGAGCAGGAGTCCAGCACAACACTGATGCTCGCAAATTACTGAATACATGATTAGTTTGCTCATCCCTCAAAAGAGCTCAGAAACACTGAGATTAACAACTGGCCCATTGCCTTAATTTATTTATCAGTCTACTCAGGCTTTAGCAGGACCTTCAGTGTTCTACAGAAGTCATTAATTGTAGGTCCTCTTTAAAGATTGTCTGATGAAAATGTTTGCTGCCGGTTGTAGTTAATAAACAAGCAGTGATGGTGTTTCTTTTGAAGATCGTATGTTTTATTAAGTGGGCAAGTATTTTCAAAGTTTTCTCCTAAAGAGGTAAAAATGAACTATATTCTGAATTCTGACCTCAAAAAAAAAAAGAAATTGGACTAACTATAGATACTGAATTTCTGCATTCTGAATACATATTGCTACTACTTCTATTCTACTACATCCTAATCCTAGTACAAAGGTTTTAGGTTAGCATCCATCAACAGACAGTTAGACTCTATTTCTTCTCCTTTTCAGGTTTTTTGGTCTAAAATAAAATGCTAAAGTCCAAAGTCAGAAGACTGAAATAATCACAAAGTAGTGCAGAAGTTGTCAACAGAATGAAATTAAACACACAAAAGAATTAGTAACTGATTAGCTCACTAATATACTTGAGAAGAAGTAAAATTATTTATTTGAAAATACTCAGGAGAGCTCAAATCCATCAAAATGTTGCTAAATACATGTACTTGGCTATGTTCACAAATGGTTGCCAGTTTATAACATACACTTACACTTTGCACCTAAATTCTTTTTTTCTAAATTTTATCAACATTTTTTAAAAATTCTTTTTATTTTGTTTTGTTGTAAATAGTCTAGAGATTTAACTTTAATTTTTATTATTTATAATGTTTATACTGTTTCCCCTTTTCTATTACTGACTGCCTTACTTCTATTACTGTGCTGCTGTAATACTGTGAATTTCCCCACTGTGGGACTAATAAAGGATTATCTTATCTTATCTAATCTCATCTTAAATTCACTGGCCATTTTATCAGAAACAACCATATATATATATATATAGTGTTAGAATTTTGAAAAACTGGAAACAAAGAAAAGTTTATAACAAGATTCTGCACTATTTCTTTGTGACTATTGTTCAGACTCCCAGGTGGATTTGATCTACTGATCAGAGGTGTTTGTACAAACTTGAGACAAACGAGCACGGGTTGCCATTCAAGTAAAAAGGACCAAATATACACATATACGTGTATATTAAGTCATTAAGTGATACTTTTTTGAGCCCACAAACGGGGAAATTCCACCTCCGCATGTAACCCATCCGTGAAGTGAAACACCACACACACACACTAGGGGCAGTGAGCACACTTGCCCGGAGCGGTGTGCAGCCCTATCCACGGTGCCCAGGGAGCAGCTGGGGGTTAGGTGTCTTGCTCAAGGACACCTCAGTCATGGACTGTCGGCACTGGGGATCGAACCGGCGACCTTCCGGTCACAGGGCCAGACAGAACCTCCTTTTTTTTTTGATTATAGGTATATGTATATGTATATGTGTGTGTGTGTGTGTGTATATATATATATATATATATATATATATATATAGACGTATATGTGTATATTTGGTCCTTTTTATGTACACACACACACACATAGCAAGACTACAATTGCTACTATTGTGAAATAGAAGCATTTACCAGCAGCAACAGCTGCGCCACAAAGCAGTAAACCACGCAAGCTCAATAAATGGGGCTGCTGAGTGCTGATGCACACAGCGTGCTACACTCTGTTGCACCGCTCCTTATAACTGCCCATGGTTTTGGAATGTCCAGCAGGCTCATGTAGGTGTGATACTTAATACTTAGGCCCACATACTTTTGGCCTATAGTGCATAATTCAGTGTCTGCATACAGTTGTCTCTATCAATTTCATTTTTTAAAACACAAGCTAACAAAAAAGTGTAGGAGTACCTGTTTGTATGTGTATATCAGGCACAACAGCATTGCTGTGGTTTCCACACAGTTTCAGTGTCATTCCTGGGTTGAGGGTGGTCTGTCAACCAAAAATATCCAGCCAACTTTGGAAACTGACCACTGAGGAAGTGCTAGAGAAACTGCGCATGGAAAAAGACGAGCTACTGTCTACAAAGTGTACCAACAAGGTTGCAGTTCCATTATCTTCAATTAAAAGTTAAGGATGGTTTTTTCCTCATCCTGTAAAGTTACAGTACCTTTTTGGAGATGCGAGGTTCTGTTCAAATGATACGTTGCCTAGTTTTCTTATTGTCTTTACCTGCAGTGAGGTGAATAATTTTGGGTGATGATCTAATCTCGCTCGATCATCAAGCTACTGCTCTGCGGTCAGACAGCCCACAGCAAACAGCAACACAGTCTACTTCACAGCACCTGCTGACTCTTCGACCTCACCTTTGACCCTCTAAAAGTCTTGTTTGCACCACATTCGGCCGTCGGCTGAAAATGGAAGAGCTAATGTGGGTGAGACAGCCTGACGGTCACCTGTTGTAACACTTCCTCGTGCTGTTTTCAGTGCAGTGGTGGTGGGGGGGAAAGTTTCTCTGATGACTTCCTGTCTTCATATTTTGTGAACCACAGAAATGTTTTCCACCAGTTGAGGCACAAGGCAGCTGAAGACCGTTGTGTGTCTTATCGCTTTTTGGATTCGTTTATGCTGAAACTCCATAGACTCTTGTGAGTAGACCTTCATTATCTATGCTGTTTTAACTACTCTTTATTTTCCTTTGTTTAACTCTATAGCAAACCTTGACCGGAGTGCTTTCTGTGCGCTGGCTTGAATCGAGCACCCTACAACCAGCATCTTTCACTAGTCTGACCAGGTGGTCTTCCAGAAAGAAAGAAAGGAATTTTTATTAAAGAAAAGAAAGAAGATTTTTTATCCACAAACGCTCAAAGCAATCTGGTGAAATGCACTTGATTATCAGCAGCATTAGGGTTTGCATTGGGACCAAGTTTAGGGTAAGGTTTTAACTTGCGGTAAAGACGGAAAAGTCAGCTATTTACTTGAATGTAGGTTAAAGAGGATTTTCACTGAGCTTTTAATATTTGTGCATAATTCAATCACTGTGATGTAAACCGAGTCGTTCAGAGTGGTTTGATGTGAAATGGTTCACTGCAGAGAAACGTACAGACAACGTCCACAGCAAAATGTCTAGCTTAAAAATCTCAACTCAAACAAAGCTCAAACATTTTATTTAGTACCCGAAATTACCAGGGAATGTAGACGTTTTATTTTCATATAATTTCTGGCCAAAAAAAACCCAAAAATGAAATCTCTAAAATGACAAAAGGCTAAAACATTCTTTACTTTTAACGTAATGAGATTTCTTTTCGACAATTTCTGCTGTTGTGTTAAAATGATAAAAGTTACATTTAATTTATTATTTTGGACACCCACAACATTTAATGTTGATGTATGTGAAATGCAAATAGTTGAAAATCTAAAGAAATTTGCTTTTTTTGAGGACTATTTTGCCTTGCAACGCCCTGCATGTACCCCTTCACCATGAAGGGATTTTAAAAACAGCTATTTTTAGGCCAAAACCTTGACAATAACCCATAAAATATCTCGGGCATTAGACAATATACTTGTAGAGATTTTGTGATGGGTTGCTTTAAGAGGTGTTAAAGATCTACAGTTGACCACAGTAGTAGACCAGTGCTTGAAGTGTTATCAGTGTGATCAACTGTGACATTAAATTCAGTCACTATTTTCCCTCAATGCTAGGAGACCACAGAAGTAGGCGCTGAAAGACACTGAACGCTCCAAAGATGAACACCGGCGATTGTGACAATTTTACAGCCGATTTCCAGTTCTACCTCCTCCCAACAACCTACTCCCTGGCGATGACATTGGGATTGCTGGGCAACCTAGGGGCCCTTTACATCTTCTTCTTCAAAATGGACCAGAAGTCTCCTTCCAATGTCTACATCATCAGCTTGGCCATTGCCGACACCATTTTCCTGTGTGCTCTGCCATTCCGTGTCCACTACCACCTGAATGACAATGACTGGATATTCGGAGAGGTCATGTGCCGGGTCACGGGGACAGTCTTCTACGCCAATATCTACATCAGCATCGCCTTCATGACCTGCATCTGCCTTGACCGCTACATAGCTACTATTCACCCTCATAAGTACCTGCAGTTGAGAAACACTCGGTGGGCCCAAATGGTGACGGCTGGGGTCTGGTTGGTTACTGGTGTGGCAGCCTTGACCTTCATGGTGACCTGCCCTGCCCCTGACCTGCTGGGTACTCCTGCGACCCAAAGTGATGGGAGAAAGCGCAGGAACTGCTTTGAGAACTTTACGCAGGACGAGTGGAAGACCAGCCTAATGCCGTACAGCACTTTCAGCCTGGTCTTCGGTGCCTTGCTGCCCTCGATATTCATCCTGGTCTGCTACCCTCTGGTGGCTCGTCGGATTGCACGCATCAAGACAGCCACGGCCCGTGGTGCTCTGAGGGTCATCTATGCCATTCTGGCCATCACTGTCCTCTGCTTTCTGCCCTACCATGTGGTACACTTGCTGCATCTCCTGTGGCGCATAAAAGTCATCAAAAACTGTCTGGCAGCACACGTGATCTACAAGGTTCGGCGGGTGACCATGGCGCTGGTCAGCATTAACAGTGTGCTGGACCCATTGCTCTACTACTTTGCGACAGGACGCTGCAAGTGGACCTTTAAATTGAACTTCAGGTGGCTGAAGCTGAGGAGGAGGAGGGGTGTCTACACCATCTCTGACAACTTAAAAGACCACTGGTGGTAATGACTTCACTTCAGTGGTCAATCAGCAAAAACAAATCAAGCAGGACGGTAAACCGGGACAAACATATTGGGGTCTTCAAAACAAGTACACCTGGTCTTTCATGAACTGCCTAAAAAGGCAGAGTAACTATTGCAACAAAAGAACTATCCAGAGTTCTTGTCTGCCCAAAAACGGGAACGCTGGTGGGAGTCATTCATGACCACCCGATAGCCAATGGGACCTACAGGCCCTAGTGGGGGACCCCGTGGTCTACTGCTTCACCATGGGCTGTGCCAAGTGGAGCTTCAAATGGAACTTCAGATGGCTGAAGCCCAGGCATCTATGCCATTTCTGATGACTTGAGAGCGGTAGAAATGAAAGACATTTGATAATATAGGGAGACTAACACAATATGCAAGAAAGTGTTAAAAGAGCTACACAATGTATTACCTAGTGATTGTACTGCAGTGATTTAGAGAAATTAAAACATCCTGAGTCTGCATTGAAGCCAAGGTCTTGGTATTGGTATCTGCGTCAAAGCCAAGGTCTTGGTATTGGTATCTGCGTCAAAGCCAAGGTCTTGGTATTGGTATCTCATGGTTAGGAGGACTACGTATCACTCAAGGCTTGATACAGATACCAATGCCAAGACCATGGGGCTTTGATGCAGATTCCTTGTTGATACTATACTTCTTTTAAATATAATGTAATGTGGTGATGTGCAAAAGTTAAGCAAATTGTTTAAAACCATTTGTCTGGACAGTAAATACATTTTGCTTGTAAAAAAAAAAATATTATTAGAATTTAGAATTAGAAATCTTGCTTGTTGCCCCCTTCACTGCGTCAATTTCATGACAAATGGACCAATAAAATTATCCAAAATGACCAGGAAATCTTCATTTTTTTGGCAGTACATAAAATGTAGAATGTGCCAAAACCAAAAATGTGTTTTTTCCCCCCTCCAAAGTCTTAAATTCAGCAAATAAACAGTAATTGACGCATTAAAATGTGCAGAAGTGTGTTCTCATATATTATGGATGTGTTCACTTATTTTCACTATAATCACACACACACACACACACACACACACACACACACTCTCTAAGCAGCTTCTCCCTCATGGTCGCGGGGATGCTGAAGCCTAATAAGCACCTTATTAGCTTTAAACCATTTTTGGGCAATAAACTGTTTGTTCTAAAAATGGCATTAGAATACTTGCAAATTTACATACAGTAAAAAAGTAGTTATCTAAGTAGATATCTTGGGGGTGGTTTGAAGATCAAATATTTAAAAACCAAAAAAGATTTCCATAAAAAGTCAATTTAATGTACTCTATTGGCATAAATTATATTTTTAGCATGAATTTTTTTGGCTTTAACATCCAGTTCCTCTATTGTAATTTGAGATTGTGCAGTTTGGGTGTTCAGAGAGTGATGCTGTTTGTATTTGTACTTATATTTCATAAAACAGATGGCTGATATTACCAATATGCTTATGACACGCCATTTCAACAGCCAATCATGTGTCTAGATTTCGGTCATGATTACTGTTGCTGTTAAGATCAACTACGTGTGTATTTTGTGTTGAACGTTGGAGAATTTTTTGATACTCAGCAGTGCTGAACTCATCTGATTGGTTGCATAACAGTATCTTTGATACCCGGCCCTCTCACCTGGCACACCACCCAAGCACCAGCTGTGAACACAGAGCATGGTGAACGTACACACCATTGTGCATCAGTGGTTAGTGTTTTGTCCTAGTTTGCAGAGGTACTGTCATGAAAAATAGCAGCAAATGTGACTTTTCTAATGTAATATGAAGAAAAATTCTGTTGTAAATATTTCTTCAGCACTCGGGTCACCAGTACTTCTGTTCTCCGAAACTGACCAGTGAACAGGGCTACAGATGGCCTGTAACTATACACCTCATAATGGACGTATAAAGTAAGCGGAGCTCATAAAGTGACCAGTGTGTGGAAGAGCAAGGCGTAGAGTTGTAGGTATAAAGTTGTGGAGTATGTAGAGTTTATGCGTCTTGGGCAGGAATATTTTTCTACAAAAGGTTTACTGAATCCATTTGCAACAACAGCAGTGAAAGCTTTTCTTTACAGTAGAATCAGAGTCCTGAGGGAAGCCCTTTTTTAAGCAGGCTGGACAAGAAACTCCCCAGTTCTTCATCCTAATGAAAAAGAGAAATCAGGACATTTTAGGTGACTAAAGTTGATTAGGTGATTAAATATTTTAATAAATAAAAAGCTAAAAAGCAATACATCACAAAAGTGTTCTCAAATTAAAAGAAAAAGTCTTCCATCAGAACAGAACAGCTCATTTTCACATATTAAGGTGCAGCAACAACACTCAATATGATCCCGTATAAATGAATGACTGTGTATTGTTGTATGTGGTACATAATATGCTCTCTTGTATGCATCGTTAAGGGTTTATGTCATGACATGAGCGTCTTTGTCCCTCTGTATCTGCCTAGGAACTACAGTTAATTGACTAAACTGGCACAATTACAGAAATGTTTCTTAGGCCCAATCCCATTTCACCCCTACAACTTAGCCCTTAAGCCCTCTGTTCTGCGCATTCACGTCTAGGGGTAGGGTGTCCCAATTTTTCGTTGAGATAGAGGGCTAAGGAGGTTTTTCACAGGCTCACTCCAAACATGAGAAAAAACAAAAAGCAGCAAGATGGCTGCACGAGCGACCAAAGAAACCCACAAATGTGAGAATTTTCTCCCTTAAAAAATGATAATAACCACGTATCTTAATGTTGTTTCAAAGCATTAAGGTCATTTTCTTCATAACAAGCACAAAAATAGCTAATAGCATGCTAATGTCTCAGTAGCTAGCCTGCTAATGTTCCTGCTCCACCTTAAAATGTACAGCAGTATTGATGCCTGACATGACAGAATGTAACTGCTGCACCATTTAAGGTGGAATGGGAAAATTTGAATAAGATGCTGGTGAATAGCTGACTTCAGCTTCGTAGCACCAAAGAATTAGTGGAGGGCTATAATAAATAATTGCCTTATATCCCCTCTTTGAAAGTATATGATGCTCTAAATGTAAGTAAAGCCCAGCATTGAGGTCATCACTGAGGATGGGCCGGGTCACCTACAGACCACCGCTAATAGCTGTTAATAAAGCAATGGTTTTTGTTTTTGGTGACATTCAAAAACATGGGGTAGGGGTTAAAAGAAGAAATGGGACTGGGCCTTAAAGTCCCTGCAAATCTAAATCAAACAAGCTAAAACTACAACTAAACCACACAAAGATTAAAAGTGGGGTAAAAAAAAATAAATACAAGACAAATGGAGGATATGGACCCTTTAAAACTGTATGAAGACAGTATTAAAAGAATAAGCTGAAAAACCTGACACTTACTGCCACCTCTGCATGTGTTGTGTAGAGCTGGAAATTCACGGTCAAATGTAGCCATGTGGGTGGAGGTGTGTGAACACCTTCAACCGACTCGCACATTCTCACTAAAAATGTCACTTAGCTGAACGTGTAATTTCCAGCATGAATTTTTTTCCCCCCAAAATCTCAAACCGTTCACTCTAAACTCGTAAAAGCGTGAACAGAGTGTCAGTTTGTGAAAGTCATAGAAAAGATTTAAGGTCACTGTACAGAACTGTACGTCTATTTTTGTGTCCCTTGAAAAACGTTAGGGTTACAATTTATTCCTATTTTGAAACAAAACAAGTTATTTTAACAATTACACCTTCTCAAGCCATCTAAATTGAACAATATTGGTTTTTATATCAATTTAATTCCAAGAACCACAGAAGTGCTCGTCCCCACAGTCATGTGTAAAGGTGCCATATTTTGAAGTAAACACATTTTTCTGCAATTTTAACTGCAATAATCTACACATGACTATGAAATATATGGTTTAAATAAAAAAATGGCAAATAAATATTATAAAATATATAATACAAGTTGTGGTCCCCAGTAGTCGCATGACTGGTGTTTCTGTGCAACAAATAACCTCTTATTTTGAAATAAAAATCACACCGATGACATCACTCCACTTCCTTTTACCCATTTTCTGAGGATCTTTGAAGAAAAGCACGTGGTACGTCCACCTGTGTCTGTGCCTGATTTCACATGCAGCCTTTAGCTGAAGTCCCCCGTGTGACCTGCTTTATTCTTAGGTAATTGTGAAAAAATAGAATACAGATGGATTCAATTCCATATTATAGTGGAGGGTCCGTGACGGACAACATGTGGTTTGATGCTCTCTAGCAGCCTTTTTGTGAAATGCATTTTTCATTAACAATGTCACCGGTGTCACCTTCCTTATGTGTAACGCCAGTGACGATCGGTAACACCGGTGACGCCTATGGATGGATAAAGTGGACGTTTCTGCAGAATGACCCTTTAAACAAATTACCACAGAAGTAGTCAATCAACCAAGAATGTGGCTGCTACTAGTGTTTTTAGCTGTACACTTCATACAGAGTCAGAAATCACATCCGTCTTTTTGGAATTTCTCAACAACATAACAAGGTTCTAGATGAGTGTTAGGGTGGGGATTGCCTCGTGTCTGGTGGGACTTTTGACTTGACCTTTTACCTCAAAATAAATAAATAAAAGCAAAATGAAAAGAAAAACCTTATTTTCCTCTCAAAGCCAACATGTATCGCTCTCCACAATTCAATATTCATTTAACAACTTTTCTGGTATAACTTATTATAATTGCATAATCACTCTTATCCAAAAGAGTGAAACTGTTGCCAAAAAGTTTCTGAAATTCCACTAAATTCTTTGAAGTGCAATGATTCAGGTGAACTTTTCGTCCATTTTTGTCCATTCTAAGTTATCAAATCTCAGAAAAACAAATTATTGTATATGAACTTGATTTATTGCGATGCTACACCAAAACTAACTGGTGAGACAAAAGATTCAATTATTTTAGCTTCAAAGCAAAATTAAAGAAGCGAACTTCAGACACTCAGCATGTCTTGGCTGACTGACTACGCTGGGGACGTTGAGAAAGCCGTGTAAATCCGACCTGCTGGGTGGTTACAGTATACCTGACAGTGTGGTAAAGGCGGGGGAAATGCTCATTATTTAGCAGCACAGCATATTTTTGTCTGTAGTCCTGACCGCAGGCACACAGTCCCAATCTGAGTGTGTGCCCCGCTGCTCTACATTTACCTGATAGCTCCAGGAGAGCAGAATGACTTTGAGATTGGGGTCTTCACCAGACGAGGACACTTTGAGGACGATGGATTCTACCATAACGGTGCCATCGGGGAGGTGCTGGACAGCATAGCCTTTGAGCACGCTAGGAGAAGAGAGAGAAAGGGCTCTGAGTGATAACGTGACAGAAGAAAAACACAACAAACAAGCCAGTTATTTACTGACATTTAAAGAAATCAAGGCTTAATATGACACGGAGGAGGAAATGAGTCATCTCAGTGTTTGGTAAACCACCGTGCTTTCACTTACAAATGGAAACAGAAGCGTGGGCTGCTTGGTGCTACAATAACATTTACATTACTGGTTAGTTTTAAACACATTGTACAATTCAATTTTGCTCTGTTTGCACTCCCTCCTGAAAGCATGTACAATGTGTGGGCAGCATATAATTGTGTGAGACAGTGTGGAGTTTCCTTCTTTAGTTTAGCATTAGAGTTACATGGTTAATGTAGCAATCAAGTAACGGAAAAGTGTTTACAAAAGTGTGTGTTGCCCCTAGTACTTGTGTTATGTTGATTTTTCAAAAATGCACATTTTTTGTGCACAATTTCTATTTATTTGCTGAGTTTAACATACCGCAAAAAAAGAAACTATTAAAAAGGTGCCACAACATTTCTACATGCCAAATTGTATATTTTACATTTTAGCTTTTGCATATGCTATATAACTTGCCAATCAGCACCATGGAAACCACAAATTATACACAAGCCTAATCCCTTTAGTTGTTAAATATTCTCAAATAGGTTTATTTATGCAGCTTCTGACAGCGTACAACTTTAAAAACAGACAAAAGCTGCGAAGCTGAAAACAGTGTTTGGGATCAACCAATCGGTTTTATGGTTACATGCACAGCAGTCCGAGCCACTATGGGGCCCCCACGACTAATTATAATAAAACTTGAACAGCTGTTTTGACTCATGGCAGGAAGTTTAGTAGCAGCACAGCGGAAAAAAAAGGAACTTATTTCAGTCTTAATCACTGCTTAGCAAATGTTCCACTATCCTCCATTAGTTTGGTCAAACTCTCTTTCTTTCTTTTTTTTTTTCTTCTTCTTTTTCTTCACTAAGCTAGTGGTGCCGTGAACGTACTTTGAATTTGAAGTACCAGGTATACAAGATGTGCCTGGAGGCGTTGTTGACTGTGATCTGTCTACTTCAAAGGAAAGATGTATGTGGGGGGAAAAAACAAAAAAACAAAACAAAAAAAACACCTTTTCACTCCTGCAGTGGCGGTAAGCTTTAGCCTGCCTGGTGGTTTTGTTTTTTTAAGTTTGCTGGTGTTGTTTTGTTCATCTTGTTTTGTGCATCGCTCAGCTATCCAATTTTAACTGATAACTTTATTGGGGTAAATGTGCTTGTGAAGAGTGACCACATGCTTTATAATGTAGTGTTGCACTGGTTGTTGGGTTTACATTAACCTGTGCTCTTTTTAATGTGTCCGTAATCTCACGATTTTACCACAAGTGCGTATTATGTGTAGGATTATGAATGACTGTACTGATGTCAGCAGTGGGCTATAACCTCATTAAATGAATAAATTTGAAGTACATTAAGGGTGACCTCATTTACATTAAGAATGACCCACAAAAAAAATCAGGGATTAGAGGGAAGAAAAAATGTATATTATATATATATATATATATATATATATATATATATATATATACATACACACACACACACACACACACACACACACATATACATACATACATACATACACACACACATACATATACATATATATATAAAAATTAATTATGAGGGTAAAATGATAATAAATAAAAGGATGGTAAATGTAAAACAATCACTAAAACATACCAAATCATAAAAAATGTAACTAAAATCAAATAAAAGAGTTGTAGAGTAGAGGTGGTTCAAAACTAAAGGTTTTAAATGTTGATGTGATACCAGTGAGTGAAGCTTTAAAGATTCCTATAAGGAATTCCAGCTCACTGGTGCAGCTAAAAGCAGATCAGTAAAAACTCTCGGCACCTGAAGGGAGATCCATTCCCTGGAATGAGTCTGATAAAGTGCACTATTTACAGTGAACATGTCTGTGATGCAGGGTGTATCCTGCCTTCCGCCCGAAGACTGCTGGGATAGGCTCCAGCTCCCCCCCGCGACCCTGACGGAGAAGCGGCTTAGAAAATGGATGGATGGATGGATGGATGTCTGTGATGTATGATGGCATATGACACTTTATAGGTGAAAAGGAGCCAGTGTATCTCCCAACACACAACCAGAGATGACCAGCCAAATTTTCATACAGTACACAGTGATGGGTGTTGGAGGGTTCACCAGTAATGAAGAAGAGTAGTTTACGGACTCTTTAGATTTGAGTGTAGTTACAGATGCACATCTGTATTTCACATCACCATAATCTAGAACAGACAACAGCGCTGCTCTGACAATCTTTCTCCTTGTGGTCATTGGGAAACACGTTTTGTTTCAATACAGGAAGCCAATTTTTGCTTCAGTTTACATGTAAGCTTTTTAATGTAATATTAAAAGTGTGTTTGTCATCTAGACATACGCCAAAGTATTTATATTCACTAACTCTTTCAATGTCAGACCCCTCCAGGGCTGTGTTTTTAGAAGTGTTAATATCAATGTAAGAGGCTCTGGAAAACAGCATAACTTCAGTTTTCTCTACATTTAGGACTAATTTATAACCGTCAACTTATAAACTGCAGTTTTTCCACTGCAACACCAACACAGTTAACCAAGCAGTACAGAATGGCATCATCAGCATATAAATGTACTTCAACAGTGGAGGTGCCAATGCCATTAGTGTAGATATTAAATATAGCAGTGACGAACCCAATACTGTGGTTAGTTTGCCATCATTGTGTTGCCACACAGCGGTCGTTTAACATGCTGTGACATCATAAAAATTCCCTGACCACCAGAAAAGTTAGCCATGTTAGGGGTCACCATACATTTCTGCCCATGGACAATCAATAGTCGATTATCGATAGTTTAGAAAATTACTGCAATAGTGCCAAAATCATGTAAATTATTATTCATCGTGTGATTCTTTGTATAGTCTTTTTACAACCTTTCGTATAATAATTATAATCTGTAGTTAGTTTAAAACAGAAAGGACTGAAATTACTGTTGCATAAAACAGAACAAAAGCAATTATATTCATACCTGCTGGGTACAAGCAAATTCAACAGAAACCTCTTATAAGGTCACCCTGGTCAAATTACTTGTTGATGAACTTAACACATCCTCAAGGGAGGATACACTTCTACACCTTTTAATGCAGAATTACTGTTTATTTGCTGAATTTAACATGTATTTATTACAAGCTTATTATGTTTACTATTATTCAGTGTGTTAGACTGTGCGAATAATTCTGAATGCTGCAGTTGTGTTTGTTAGATCTTTACAAATCAGATAAACACAAAAACCCTGATATTTTTATTCAACTTGTGTCACAACTTGTGTAACAAAATGTAATTAGTTACTGTACTTAAGTACTTTTTTCATATATCTGTACTTTACTTAAGTATTTCCATTTTGTGCAACTTTTTACTTTCACTCCACTACATTTCAAAGTCAAATATATTACTTTTTACGAAATCTGTTGTTCATTTTGTCTTGTGTGTGTATAACAACGTAACGTCAAAATGAAAGAAGTGCTAAGCAAGAACACCAATCAGGGCACAGCAGCACTTTGTTTTGAGCTTATTTTTACCTGTTGGACATACTGACCCAGTGCAAGCACACGGTTCAATGTCCCCGCTGCAGCATAAAACTTCGGGATTGTCTATTCCAATATAAATGCTGGAACTAACTAACTTTGTGTAAATAGACCACAATATAGAAATATGTACACATATGCAGTCGTGGCTGACGTGTCTTTTTTCTGAATTTATACAAACACTTTCATTTTATACTAAATTTGTTTTTGCTAGTTTATGAACAGAGGCCTACAGATAAGGAAACTCATTGGTGAATCTGAGATTAAAGTTTTTATTAAACTTGTAACTAATTTGCAAATAAATCTTACAATGAAACTTTTCTTGTTTGCTAAATGTTATTTCAGAGCCACTCGGTTCTCCCTGGTGGAAATTGTTTACCTTCAGTGTTTTGTGCTTATGATCATTTTATTAGACATCAGCATCACTAATTAATGACGTTCTATTAAAAGACTGATTTACCAAGAGAGACACTGGAGGGTTTTCACCTAAAATGAGTTCATGAAGCCAGTCTTCTTACAAAAATGGTAACAGGTCATTAGTCATATTTAATCGTTTCGTACTTTTACTTTTGATACTTAAGTACATTTGAAGGCAATTCTTTTTTACTTTTACTCAAGTGGAGGTCTAAAGGCAGGAATTTCTACTTTTACTGGAGTAATATTTTTCCTTGGGTATCTCTACTTTAACTCAAGTACATGGTTTGTATACTACATCCACCACTGCAAACTAGCATTTTAAATAAGAAAACCACATGAAAAGGGCTATTTGTCACGAATCAGTTGTGCTTTAATGTTAATCTGATTAAACATATCGCTGCTGTCGGAACAAAACCTAGTATCTCCAAAAGGGCAACTTTACAGAAGAAGGAAAAAACATACTTTACTTTTAATGTAAGTCAATGGAACTGACTTTAACACGCAATGTAACGGGCAACAAGCATTTTCAAATTATGTCAAAAACTGCAAAACAGCAAAAAAGGTGATACAGGGTTCTGTTCCGACAGCAGCAAAATGAATAAGCGCTTACTAATTTGAACTGCGCTCTAAATGAGCTCAAGCACTCACTTGGAAAAAACCCACAACGCAACCAACAAGAAAGATTTGCGCATATTTTGTACAGTGTTAGAAAGAAATAGCACACTGCGGTTCGCTAAAACAATTCTACTGTTGTCAACGGAGATATGGGGTGTATGGAGTGTTACTAATCTAGCACTAGATTTAAATGAGTAGGTGTTTTTAGTTTTTGAGCCCAGTACCGAGTTTGTTGGGTTCACATGGCAATCATGAAGCCTCAATTTTGCAAGTCAGTTTGCCCATTTTCTGTTGATAATATTCCATACTGTGTTGGAAACCACATAAGCAAGCGTATTTCAGATTATGAACTTGACGTGGTTTGAGGTAAATGTGTGACAGTTAAGGCTGCAGTTTTTACAGTGTTAATTAAGAGGGGAAAATTCTGTAAATCTGATTTTTTGTCAAAGGTGACTGAGTCATGTATTAAGTTGTGAGTTGCCTTGAGTGGGTTGAAGATATAGGTGAATGTGTGAGGACCTTTTGAGGTGGCTGTAGATGCGGGAGAGCGTGTCCGAGTCACTGTGAGGGTCTTGCAGGTGCACACGGCAGGTGAACCGCAGCTGATGTTCAGAAAGACCTAATTCCTTTAGAGCCTGCTCTGGAGAAACCAGCCTCAGACTCTATGTAAAGTGAAACAAAGTGCATATTAATACCAATAACCATCAAGAGACAGAGAACAAAACCCATTACCCATGCACACTGAATATGACACGGGCTGACTTACACTGTCTTTCATGATCAAAGTTCCATGCATGGTGCGAGGCTTCTTAGGGTCGGGTAACGGACCTAGCACAAGTAAAAAGCATATATACATACATTAAACGTTTGTGTGTTTGTGTGTGTGTGTATATATATATATATATATATATATATATATATATATATATATATATATATATATATATATATATATATATATATACACACACACACACATATACATACACACACACACACACACACATACACACACACACACACACACACACATATATATATGCCTAGCCCAACAGTGATATGTAAGGTAATATAACAAGTTTATTTCATTAATTAGTATCAATTATTATTTCTAATAACCAATTTTGATCTAATAAAACAAATTTTGTTGTTTCATTTGTCATGAAATATTGACACTGCATAAATGGTAGCTTACATAAAACATTTTACAAGATATAAAATGATCAAAACGGGACCACAAGCGATAGATTTTTTTTGTACCCATTGTTTACCCTCTATAAATCATCCATACATGCTTTAATTGTTAAACTATCCAGAGAAAGGTTAGGGTGAGGTTTAGAATTGAGTTTGAGTTTTAGATTTTCAGTGCAAGCTATACAAAGTACGTTTGGGGGATTTGGAGGCCTCTCTGGTGTAAATGTGTAATTGCACACAGAGCATCCTGTAACGTGGATTGCATCAAAACCCTTCTCCAAAACAGACGAGTCTGATTATTGTGAGTGTGAATTATCTACTACTTTCATCCTATTTTAACTGGAGCAGCTCATGGCCAACATATTTTAGCATGATTATCTTGTGACTTCTTTCAATTTTAACAAAAAAAAAAAAAATCTTCCTCAGTGCAGCCTTAGGTTTAGATTTGGTTGTTTGCTTCTCACTCCGGGACAGTTTTTTTCTCGCTCTCATAGGCTACTGCTCATTGCTGCTCCTGCTAGGAGGTCACACTACAAGATTCATCATAGAGTATTTCAAAGGATGTAACCATGACAACTGTAGTTAGGACTGGATTTAGAACAGAAGCTATTGCAAAATAGCAGTTCTCAAGCTCATAATCTTATCTATTAACTCCAGATAAGAAAACACTATTGCACAAACATACCAACTAGACAAAATTTCCAAAATACTCTCCTAACTTTAGGACAAACCACAGTGATGTCCTAACTTTGCTCCGTCAGTTTAACACTTTTATGCAACTGGAGCTATTGGTGAATGAGGCTCATTTTCATATTTCATATTCTCATTCTCATATTCTTACCTTCCAGTTTAGTGACCTTTTTTTTAACATCGGTAACAGTAGCGGCCTATCTGAACAAATTATTTTGACTATGTGTTTACATATCTATTACATGCATATCACTGTTTGCTTGGTAACAGACAGATGATTGTTGGCTTTGACTGAGTACACTTCCCCAACTTAAGATGCTTTGGGATAAGACAAAATTCCTAAATTAAGATATGATTTGCTTCTAGTATTAGGAATTTATCCAAAATCTTCTCTTGGCCTCATCAGATCTTAACTAAGGACAAATGAAAGGACGTTTCTGTAATACGGCTCCAGATCTCAACCCAGTCTATCACGGCTGTGCACTATTGTTTGTGCACGTAGCAAGATTGGCTGCCAGTGTGATGCAGCGCTGTGTTGAATACACACCTCCAAGGGCCATCTCCCTCTTCAGTAGGTTGAGAGAGATGTCCACTGGCACACTTGGGTTGGTTGTCACTGTGGTGGTCTCTCCATTAGCTGGCATATAGCAGCTGATACCTACAGGTGTGACGATGGACAGAAATCAAACGTTTACGTCTGTGCCTGTGTGCAGAGTGTTCACTCTGTGCATTTTGTGTACTATATTTTAATTTCTATGTCAGTAAACAAAAATCTACTTGGCAACAACTTGTTTATATCCAGGTTTGCCTGTCATTGCATTTAATAAAGGCATTTTAGCCCATCTGTGGCTTTTTTTCTTGGGAAAAAAAAAGTCAATTAAAATCATTGCATGGTTAATATGACAAATACACTCACTGAACTCCTGCTCAATCTTGTCTTTGAGGAACTCCATCTTCTTGGCCTCTCCATGCACTAATAGCATGTTGCGTGGCTCAGCCATGCGGATCAGTTGCATGATGCCCTTAGCGTCCGCATGGGCACTGAAGGACATGTACTCCACCTGCAGTTTCACCTCCAGCTAAAACATACAAACCCCAAAATCAACATAAATGCTAAATAAATGAATGCAATGAAAGACATATGCTCATTAACTGTAATACTCAACAATTGTAAATAATAAAATTGTAATAAAAAAGTTTAGGCACCTAATTGTAACAAATACTAACGGATATCAGATCAGAACTGAATCGTTTTAGTTATATTATTATATGTTTTATATCATTTACTTCTTCTTGTCTGAGTAGTGAAGCATCAACAATGTAATCTTGATGATAAAAGACTGAACAGAAAACTGTGCATTCCAGCAGAAGGTCTCAACATAAAAGTTCCTGGCTTTTTAAAATTAAGTTTAATTTTTCGTTCAACTTCATAAAAAATAGAAACTATTTTAAAGAATAATTGCCAATCGCCATACAACTTTGAAATTCATTCGAACATTAAGTATCTTAAAAATAAACCAGCTCAGCCAAATATATTTGACGCAGTTTATATTATCTAATTAGTTACCTGGACTAATTATTAAAGATTGTAACTAATCCAGACATCTGTAAGCAAGAAGTTTGTTGTAACTGGAAGTATTTATGTAGTATTACATGCAGTATAAGTCTGCTGACCTGGCCGGGAATTGACAAAAAATAACAAGCATGTACCGAGATGAGCAAAAACACCTCCTTTTCATCTGACATTCAACAGCAGGCAAGGAAAAGAAAATGCCACAACATTAGTACAAGCTCTTTGGCGCCCTGTAGTGGGGACAGTCATCATTACCGTGGCTCTTCCCTCCATCTCAAGCTTCTTCTGACCGTTCAGAATCTTGTGACCCACTGTTCCTTGCACACAGTACCCCGGCATAATGACCTGGGGGGAAAAAAAAACAGACACCCTCACTTTCAGGCCATATTTGCATAACAGATGGATTGTGAGGCATAACAAAGCATGACCAACTGACCAAAGAAAGAAAAACACTTATTGTTAAACCCAAGTCTTTGAGCCCCATACAAAAAACAAACAAAACCACCACAAAATCACATATATTGTTAGTACAAAGCTATGCTGCCATACAGCCCAAATGAGCAGCAATGCAGTATATGGATGCAGAAAGTGTTCAAATCTTAAGTTATATAATATTATAATTACTTACCATGTTCTTTTCATTGCCAGCCCACTTCTTGAATATCTGTAAAGACTGGCCTGCGTGTAACATTCCTGGAGTAGCAAATACCACCTAAAATACACAAATCCAGAATGAATATACAGTCGTTTACAAATAAATAGGTACCATTTAGCAAAAAAGAAATTGTATTTTTACACTTTTTAAGTTGTTAAACTCAATAAAACGTAATTGTACAGCAGCAACACCCATGAATACATTATTAACACAATAATGAGTCCCAATAAATTAGTGCCTGAATGATTTGGAATTTTTGTGGCTGATACAGATTTTAAGCAGCTAAAATTGCATTATATAATTTTATACATATTTTTTACATTTTAAATGGCAATTGTTTTAAATAAAGAGTGTTATAGTAGTTTTTTTATTTCTAATAAGAAAATAACACAATCGCTTCATATAAAAGGTTCTAGCTACTTTTTAATTGATTTTTTCCTTTTTTATGTTTGTTAATTTAACATGCCAGGCCAAGCGATCTGCGGCTTCAGTTGTTGCCAAGGCAAAAACCCGTGTATGGGTGGAGTTTGGTGAGGCCTTGGAAAGTGACTTTAAGTCGGCTCCGAAAAGATTCTGGCAAACCGTCAGGCGACTCAGAAGGGGAAAGCAGTGTGCCACTAGCACTGTATATAGTGGAGATGGTGTGCTGCTGACTTCGACTGAAGACGTCATTGGGCGGTGGAAGAAATACTTTGACGACCTTCTCAATCCCACCGACACGTTCTCCAGTGAGGAGGCTGAGTCTGGGGACATGGGAATAGGCTTGTCCATTACTGAGGCCGAAGTCGCTAAGGTAGTTAAGAAGCTCCTTGGTGGCAAGGCTCCAGGGGTGGATGAGATCCGCCCTGAGTTCCTCAAGGCTCTGGATGTTGTGGGGCTGTCTTGGCTGACACGCCTTTTCAACATTGCGTGGACATCGGGGGCGGTGCCACTGGATTGGCAGACTGGGGTGGTGGTGCCTCTTTTTAAAAAAGGGGACCGGAGGGTGTGTTCCAACTATAGGGGAATCACACTCCTCAGCCTCCCTGGCAAGGTCTATGCAGGGGTACTGGAGAAGAGAGTCCGGCTTATAGTCGAACCTCGGATGCAGGAGGAACAGTGCGGGTTCTGCCCTGGTCGTGGAACACTGGACCAACTCTTCACCCTCTCCAGGATTCTGGAGGGTTCATGGGAGTTTGCCCAACCAGTCCACATGTGCTTTGTGGATCTGGAGAAGGCATTCGACTGTGTTCCCCGGGGTATTCTGTGGGAGGTGCTTCGGGAGTACGGGGTACATGGCTCTTTGCTACGAGCCATTCAGGCCCTGTACAAACAAAGCTGGAGTTTGGTTCGCATAGCCGGCAGTAAGTCAGACTCGTTCCCAGTGAGAGTTGGACTCCGTCAGGGCTGCCCTTTGTCACCGATTCTATTCATAATTTTTATGGATAGAATTTCTAGGCGCAGTCAGGGGATGGAGGGTGTCCGGTTTGGTGACCTCAGGGTCACATCACTGCTGTTTGCAGATGATGTGGTCCTATTGGGGACATCAGGCCACGAACTTCAGCTTTCGCTGGATCGGTTTGCAGCCGAGTGTGAAGCGGCTGGGATAAGAATCAGTACCTCTAAATCCGAGACCATGGTTCTCAAGCGGAAATGGGTGGAGAGCCCTCTCTGGGTCGGGGATAGGCTCTTGCCTCAAGTGGAGGAGTTCAAGTATCTCGGGGTCTTGTTCACGAGTGATGGTACAAGGGAGCGGGAGATTGACAGGCGGATTGGTGCTGGGTCAGCAGTGATGCGGGCTCTTTACCGGTCTGTTGTGGTAAAGAAAGAGCTGAGCCATAAGGCAAGGCTCTCGATTTACCGGTCGATCTACGTTCCCACCCTCACCTATGGTCATGAGCTTTGGGTAATGACCGAAAGAATAAGATCGCGAATACAAGCGGCCGAAATGAGTTTCCTCCGCAGGGTGTCTGGACTCTCCCTTAGAGATAGGGTGAGAAGTTCAGTCATCCGGGAGGGACTCGGAGTAGAGCCGCTGCTTCTTCACGTCGAGAGGAGCCAGCTGAGGTGGTTCGGGCATCTGGTTAGGATGCCTCCTGGACGCCTCCCTCGGGAGGTATCACAGGCGAGTCCACCTGGGAGGAGACCCCGGGGAAGACCCAGGACACGCTGGCGCGACTATATCGCCCAGCTGGCCTGGGAGCGCCTCGGAATCCCCCTTGGAGAGCTGGTGGAAGTGGCTGGGGAAAGGGAGGTCTGGGCTTCATTGCTTAGGATGCTGCCCCCGCGACCCGAACCCCGGACAAGCGGAAGATAATGGATGGATGGATGGATAATTTAACATTGTATTATAAGCTTATAATTATCACTGCATTATCAACAACAGTTTTACTGATACTGATAAAATCACAAGCCATAACTATCAGTCAATATTATCAGCCAATCTGATATTATCAATCGGGCTCTACAGTAGATAAGATTGAACGCTCTACAGAGGTTTTTAAATTCTGACCCTTCCTGTCCTGGATTTTGCATTCACTGCTGATGTAACTGATTGGCCACCTCATGGAATACCAACCTGCGACCACAAAATCCGGCCTAAACCCTGGATTCAAGGTCTGGATTTGAAGACATCTGCTCTACAGTATGTGCAATTATATTATGTGCAAAAATATTGAAAATACGTTTGTCTTGTTTCGCTGCAACTGCATGATGACCTTTCTAACCAGTTAGTGAGATCTTGCTCCTTTTGCTATGAAATCAGCTAAAACAGTAACAGAGGCGTTTCATTCAGCTGCAGAGATGATGAAAGCCTACCATTGGTCCTGGATTGTCTGCATAGGAGCGATCAAAGGCCTTGATGTGCTTGAATTCGAACATGTTCCTCTGGACGAAGGTCTTGCGGATCTTTTGATTGGTCCAGGTAATGAAGAGTTTGTAGTAGTGGTTGGCTTTCTCCGTGAGGCCGGTGGAAAAGTATATGGGTGCTTTCAAATTCATTCTCTCCCTGTTAAAGGAAACAGATATCTCGCCATGTAAAATGTTCTTTTTGCACATAAAGTCTTACAGGAGGAGGTTTATATAACAAAATGAAAAATCTCAACTCAACAGATAATGTTCTCTTGTTTGTGTGCTCAGGAACTTTGTTAGCTGGTCATCATTTGGTGTTAAAAGAATACAAAATGCAAAATTAATATAATGTAACCACTGTACAAACCATACAACCATATAAACTGAAAAGATTTACAGGTACATATGGGGTAGTAGTAAGTTAATAAGAGAACTAATGTCAACAAATGTCACAGAACAAATGTCAAGTCTGCCCAGATAACAGTGATACAACATATTGTGATCTTAAGTTATCTAACTAACTGAGAAAATCGCGCTTTGGTAGAATTTCTTATTTCATTTAGACTTTGTTTCACATAACAGTGAAATTTCACCTCTGCATTTTACCCCAGCTGTGCAGTGAAACACCACATACACACTAGTGAATGCACACACATTAGGCACTTGCTCAGAACGGAGGGCAGCCCTATCCACAGTGCCCGGGGGAGCAGTTGGGGGTTAGGTGTGTTGCTCAAGGGCAGTTCAGTCACGTACTGTCAGCTCATGGGACTGAACTGGCGACTTTACGGTCACAATGCTGGTTCCCTAACCTCCAGCCAATGACTGCCACCATTGCTTAGTCAACAAATGTGAAAACATTTGTCTGTCTGAACTCTGTTGCTTATGTTGGAAGTGGTAGATCACAAAAAAGAAACAAAAACAAACAAACAAACAACTAAACAAAACTGAACTTTCCAGGGCATACCAGAACGTTTCCAGAAGAATGCAAAGCTCCTGAGCTCTCCCCAAGGCAAAAACCGGAATGAGGACCTGTGGACACAAAGAGAAATTTAAAGTAAGGGTGGGCGAAGTGGCAAAAAATAATAATAAAAATATAAAATCATAATACTTGTTCCATAATACACAATATGTATAAAAAATATTTTAAAATAATAGCAAAAAAGAAAAAACATACTTTTTTAAATTTAATGCTGTTACCATCAGAAACTTGACATGCAAGTTCACTGGTCATTTAGGATTTTAAAGGAAACGACACTGCGACCCCTAGTTTCTATCACTGCCACTGTAAAGAATTCTGAGTCTGTACAAAGACTTTGTACAGACTTTGTAGAGACTCGGTCTTTGTACTGAGACTCTACAAAGAACCATTTCACATATGAATGACTCAGTTTGCATGTCAACGACTGAATTACACAGAAATTTCCCAAACTGGCTTAATTACCCCTTAAATAACATGCATAAGCAATATAATTTAATATAATGACGGGCAGTCGTGGGCTGGAGGTTAGGGAGCTGGCCCTGTAACCGGAAGGTCGCCGGTTCGATCCCCAGGGCCAACAGTCCATGACTGAGGTGTCCTTGAGCAAGACACCTAACCCCCAACTGCTCCCCGGGCGCTGTGGATAGGGCTGCCCACCGCTCTGGGCAAGTGTGCTCACTGCCCCCTAGTGTGTGTGTGTTCACTGGTGTGTATGTGGTGTTTCACTTCACGGATGGGTTAAATGCGGAGGTGGAATTTCCCTGGTTGTGGGATCAAAAAAGTATCACTTAACTTAATTTAGACAGCCAATCAGATAGTAGAATCTAGATTTTGTAACAAGAAGATGCTTTTTGGCTCACTGATGCTGTTAGGACCGACTACTACTCCTGAAATTCATTACTGAATGACAATTTTTTTGGTTGTAACTACAAAAAGTATCCAGCCCTAATAATGAAGTTTCTATTCTTACCTTCCCTCCTCTCTCAATGGTTTCATGGACTTTCTTTAAGAAGTCTCTCTCCCTGCACCGCTTAGAGTCACGGATTGTGGTGGCATAGGTGGACTCAGAGATCAGAATATCTGGACGACATTTATCAATCCAAGCAGCGCTAGAGAAGAATGGAGGAACAGATTACATTAAATCTAAAGGCAGTTTCATCTAGCATAAACAACAGTTTTAAAAATGTATAATACTCACCCTAAGTGTCTGTCTGGTGTCATGTTATAATCGCCCTGTATAAACACATTTATACAGATCAAAATATGACATAATTACAGTCATAATGTTATGACATTACATAATTTAACTAATTGCGGACATCCACTCTCAATTCTAATCTTCACAGATACTGAAAAGCACAATAAAAGCCATACATCACAGCAGAATACAAAACCCCACGTCCAACTTTTGGAAACCTAAACTATCCCATGTGCCCCTGAATAAAAGCATATAGTGTGAACATGTAAAATTCATTTTCATAATGTCATAATACTCACTGTGTACACAACAGACTCTGAGCCAACTTTAATTAGCACCATGGCTGCCCCCAGAACATGACCTGCGTAATACGCTTTGATCTCCAGCTCGTCGTCCACCTAAACAGAGAGACAGATGTCAGAAGAACATGAAGCTAACTAGTAATAGAAGCTTATATTCACCAATTAACATTGTACATTAAAATGCACATTAAAATGATAAAAAATGGACAAAAGAATGGTCAAGATGGCCTCTGCTACAGCTTTTAGCCAGGCAGCATACTTCTGTTAATATTTATAAATCACAAAATATCATACAGTGTCAGTAACCCCAAAGGCAAGTCTATTAGACTTAAAGGGTCCATTTCACACATTTTTCTCGCATTCCATTGTTTCCCTGAGGTCCATTTATATTGTTTGTGTGAATTAATGTACCAGTACTCATTTTTGCTTGGTCATTTTTCAGCCTCTCTTTATCCCGTAAAGTTTAACAGGCCCTAAATACTGACGCATGTAAACGACCTCTGATCGGGACTAAACTGTAGATAGCTGAATAGGTGGATAAATGTAAACTGGGTTTTGTGACATCATAAAACCAATTCTGTTTCGCAGCTGAATGTCCATCTACAGTCATCTGTGTGGACTGGGGAGCAAATGGTACACTTTGAAACATTACCAGAGTTTACATACCACATCAAACTCATTTATTAAAGCAAGGATGATATGGACTCTTTAAAGACTTGATACGGCTTGAGGTAAATATGTGATGATTTAGGTTGCAGTTTGTACAATGCTACAAACTTCAGGCACCGAAAATGTCCTGGCTGATGTCCTGCGTTTGGGGTAAAGGCATTATTAACTCAGTGGAGATTTCATTTATAACTGAACTATCATTCTAACGCAGTCCATGCTTGTTGTAATCCACCTGAACAGTCTGATGGAGATTCAGTGGCACCACTTTCTTCATGCAGTCTTTGATCATTTGTGAGGTGAAGAAGTTGGTCTCGCCCTTTTTGTCCACCGTGATCTTGCGGAAGTCCTCCAGCAGGATGGGACAGATGGCCTTTGTGGGATGCGTCATGTAGATGGGTCCATCATAGCCCACCATCTCGCTCATGTAGGGAAGAGCACCACAGTGGTCCAGATGGAAATGGCTGCAAGGGAAGAGATAGGAGGAATTCAGAAGTCTCTAATTTAGTTAGATCCTACTCCCACTAAGAATTCCAAACAGCCATGGACTGGCTGATGAACTGACCAGATCACGAAACCTAGTGAGTTACCTGTTAACAACTAGCCTCATTACTAAATATGCCACAAAATAAATATTAGTAGAAGAACTGAGCGAAAATGATTTACGCTACACAGTGATATTAAACGGTATAACTATCAGGATTACATAGTGACTTAAAAGTCAGAGACTGCCAGTTTAATCGCTTTTATATTTAAATTGCAATTTGAAAAAGTTTTCACATAAATTTTACATAGTAACAGAGATCCCGTGAACTGCGTATAGAAGAGTTAGACCAATCAGAAGAAACCAACACCCACATGCTGTGTACAAGACAATACAACCAAAAATAAGTGGAAGTCTGCAGCACTACGTTCAGTGCTCAAGCATCAAAGCAGAACAAGTGGACATGCTGCTCTTCTTGGCCAAAAAACAGGCCGGGACCTCAAATTATATTAAATAGTGTAATTTAAATAGCAGCCACAATATTACATCACAATTAGAGATTTCCCTCAAACCTGCCCTCGAGACCACCTTTTTATTGACTCCACTGCCAGTCAGAAAGGCCATTAAACACAAATTATTACTTTTTCAGAGACAAGAAAAAAAAAAAGCAGAAAACACATTTAACAGAAAGTTACAGAGACGCTTCAATAACCTAAAATTACACAAAATATTCTAGCATTTTAGCATATTTTAGCAAAGACTGTCCAGTCTTTACTTTTAATACAGATTCAAAACTCATATTCAGTGGTGTTGAGGTCTGGACTCTGGGGTGGTCAGTCCATTGTTCTGAGAACACCAGCAGCTTCATTTGATGGATTTATTCAGATCTGAAGCAACAGTAGGACTTGATTTTCTCCTCTCTCTCTCCAAGATTAAACTAATTAATGAATTTCCCACATCTGGGAAATTTCACCTCCATATTTAACCCATCTGTGAAGTGAAACACCACATACACAATAGTGAGCACACACACACTAGGTGGCAGTGAGCACACTTGCCCAGAGCGGTGGGCAGCCCAGTCCGCATCACCCAGGGAGCAATTGGGGGTTAGGTGTCTTGCTCAAGGACACCTCAGTCACGTGCTGTCGGCTCTGTGGATCGAACTGGCGACCTTCCGGTCACAAGGTTGGTTCCCTAACCTCCAGCCCACGACTGCCCCGTCAAGATTAAAGCTTTTTTTAACTTTAGGTTTGGAAACTCCTGTTTTGCACTTAATATCCTTCCTTATGCAAGTGCATTATCTTATATCTAATCTCCTCAGAAACATCTCCTAAAAAATGAATAACATGTACTCAATGGCTGTTCTGACTGGACTTTCATATTTAAATGGTTGGGTTAGTGTAGTGGGCAACACCTCTGCCTTCTACGCTGTAGACTGGGGTTCAATCCCCACTTGGGTAAGCACCCTACACTATACCAATAAGAGTCCTTAGGCAAGACTCCTAACACCACCTTCGCCTACCTGTGTAAATGATCAAACTGTAAGTCGCTCTGGATAAGAGCGTCTGCCAAATGCCAAAAATGTAAATGTAAATGACCTGTATACAGTACCATCTAAGAAGTAAAATACATGTTGCTGTTTTTTCTAGGCTGGCCTAGGCGGGTCTTTATCTGGGCTAATCTTGGTCCAAATGGTTGTATGGCAGGAGACGAGAAGCATTCAAAAGCCCCTAATTCACAAGCTCATATTCACAGTAACAGCGCTCATCTGTGAAAAGACTTCATTTCTAATATGAATAAAGAAAAGCCTGGAATGATTCACTAATTAATCCACACCATTCCAGATCTGTCGTGACTGACGTGACCGTAGGAGAATCGTTTCCTGAACAAACCTTATGATAACACAATCCAAGAAATCTGTGAGACGTCCGTTCTGGGTGATGTAGGAGAAGTCCGGAAAACGTCTCTAAGAAGGGGGGAAAAAAAGAACAGAATAAATGAGTCGTGACTGAAATCATCTGTTTATACTGTTCAAGTACACAGATCCTCATTAACACACAATACAGTGCGTACCAAGATTATGTTCTAATGAGCGACAACTACTTAACTTACATCATCATTGTATCCCATGTGCATCCCACAGTCGAGCATTATGTTTTTGCCTCCAACAGAAACCAGAATGCAGCTGCGCCCAACGTCTTGTCCAGCGCCTGAGAGGAGACACGAATATAAACATTCATATCAGAACACACTCAGCATGTGAGCTGTGCACCACAGATCAATACACTGTTAAAGAAGATGGTTCAAGATCTTCAAGGGCTCTTTGGGAAAGGCAATAGTTCTATATATAATCGTGAACACTCAAAAGAACCATTTGCATGTACAGAATGGTTCTTTACATGGTGCAGGTGTTCTTCAGATTGATGGAGAATGTGTTGTATATGGTTCTGTATAGCACCTAAAAGGCTTGTGTCAATAACAAAACGCTTTTTTGGTGCTAAATAGAACCATTTTCAGTCAGGTTCCATATAGAGCTATATAGAACACATTCTCCACCAATCCGAGGAACCGTTTCACCACGCAAAGAACCACTTAAACACGCAACCGGCTCTTTACTGGAGAACCCTTGGAGAACCACAGCATGAGCTAGCACGAGAATAAAACAGGTGCATTACAGGAAGACGCTTCTTACCTAGAGGCGTTACTTTTATGTCCGGCATGGTGAAACTTTAAGACCAGCTTATGGTGCAAGAATCATGAAACTGGTTAAGCTGGTGTTTTATTTTGGAACCAGTCAGCTTCGCTTAGCTGACCTGGCTAGCCGAGGTTAGCTGGCTAATAACGGAAGCTTTCTCTCGCTGCTCGCTACATCGCCAGCCCCCTGGCTACATTTCAGAGACGAGTCCTGTCTCCTTTTCTGGTTTGGCCTGTTTAAGACAGAGTTGCCCGACAAACCTAACGAAGTATACTTTATATTAGCACAACATAAAAGTCTCCGCAGTGAAACGCCGCGGACATCGTGAACAAACCCCACAATCCGATTGGTCGTCAGACCGCCATCCAATCGCCCGCCTGACGCCTGAGCACGTGACCCCACGGCTCTTCTCCATTGGTGAAACTGTCGGATTTGCGCTTTAAAAAAATAGAAAACAAATCTCGTAGCCGGAAGATTTCGCTAGGCCGACCCAGTGGCGGTGTTCCAATATGCGCTCTTTGCTAGTGCGCAGTGCGTTGTTTGTGCCGTCCGCTGCTTGTGCTGACAGAATTCTACGTGCTGCTTAGGCGTGCTAGTTAGTGTGCAAGCGCTTGTAATGGAACACCGCCAGCGAGGTGACGCCGACAACGCTTCGTGCAGTGGCTGTCTAGCTGATTACATTGGCATGATTTTCTGTTTGTCTGTTTGTTTGTGAACTCTAAAGTGTAAGATATTGTGCTTGTTATTTTCGTATACATACTCACTGTCGACTCACATACTTATTAGCTAGTTTATAATTAGAATAACTAGAGATGGCGGAGTGCTTCAGTCTCCAGAATGTGTTAGAGACCTTTAAGTCTTCCCTCAGTGACAACAAGGAAGTCTACATCAAGTACTACATAGCAGGTTGGAGAGAGCTTGTGAGGTATGTGGTGCACTGTTCTTTGGTTCGTCCGTGTTTCTAAGCCTGTCAGTTTACTGACACGGGAATGAGATGAAAGCTACAGTGTTCTAGTATATCAGGTTATAGACTGTACACTTTGCCATACACTCACTGTCCACATGTCCACTGTATTAGAAACATTCACTCACTGAGCACTTGATGAGGTTCCCACATCTCTCTGAGTTGTGGCTACGACTTAACTATCTCGTTCTTATACCTCACTACGTCATAGCCTTACCTTAAGTCTCTGGTTACCACAGCTTACTAAGTCATGGCCACGTCTTAGCTGTCTCGTTGCCACACCTTACTATGTATAACTTCAACTTAACTATCCTGTTCCCACACCTCATTACGTTGTGGTCAGGCCCTAACTATCTTGTTCTCACATCTCACTGTTGGGGCCAGGCCTTAACTATCTCGATCCCACAACTCACTATGTCGTGGCTATGACTTAACTAATTCCTCACATTCTCCCACCTCCCTAAGTTATGGCCAGGCCTTACCTATCTCATTCTCCCACCTCCCTAAGTTATGGCCAGGCCTTACCTATCTCATTCTCCCACCTCCCTAAGTTATGGCCAGGCCCTACCTACAACCCGAATTCCAATGAAGCTGGGACGTTGTGTAAAACATAAATAAAACAGAATACGATGATTTGCAAATCCTTTTCAACCTATATTCAATTGAATACACTACAAAGACAAGATATTTAATGTTCAAACAGATAAACTTTATTGTTTTTTGCAAATATTCACTCATTTTGAATTTGATGCCTGCAATACAAACAAAGAAGTTGGGACAGGGGCAACAAACTACTGGGAAAGTTGAGGAATGCTAAAAAAAATGCCTGTATGGAACATTCCATAGGTGTCATGATTGGGTATAAAGGGAGCATTCCTGAAAGGCTCTGTCATTCACAAGCAAGGACGGGGCGAGGTTCACCACTTTGTGAACAACTGTGTGAGCAAATAGTCCAACAGTTTAAGAGCAACGTTTCTCAACATGCAATTGCAAGGAATTTAGGGATTTCATCATCTACAGTCCATAATATCATCAAAAGATTCAGAGAATCTGGAGAAATCTCTGCAAGTAAGCGGCAAGGCAGAAAAACAACATTGAATGCTCGTGACCTTCGATCCCTCAGACGGCACTGCATTAAAAACCCACATCATTCTGTAACAGATATTACCACATGGGCTCAGGAACACTTCAGAAAACCACTGTCAGTGAACTCAGTTCGTCGCTCCATCTACAAGTGCAAGTTAAAACTCTGCCATGCAAAGCGAAAGCCAGATATCAACAACACCCAGAAATGCCGCCGGCTTCTCTGGGTCTGAGCTCATCTGAGATGGACTGACGCAAAGTGGAAAAGTGTCCTGTGGTCTGACGAGTCCACACTTCAAATTGTTTTTGGAAATCATGGACGTCGTGTCCTCCGGGCCAAAGAGGAAAAGGACTGTCCGGATTGTTATCAGCACAAAGTTCAAAAGCCAGCTTCTCTGATGGTGTGGGGGTGTGTTAGTGCCCATGGCATGGGTAACCTGCACATCTGTGAAGGCACCATTAATGCTGAAAGGTACATGCAGGTTTTGGAGCAACATATGCTGCCATCCAAGCAACGTCTTTTTCAGGGACGTCCTGCTTATTTCAGCAAGACAATGCCGAGCCACATTCTGCACGTGTTACAACAGCGTGGCTTCGTAGTAAAAGAGTGTGGGTACTAGACTGGCCTGCCTGCAGTCCAGACCTGTCTCCCACTGAAAATGTGTGGCACATTATGAAGCGCAAAATACGACAACGGAGACCCCGGACTGTTGAGCAACTGAAGTTGTACATCAAGCAAGAATGGGAAAGAATTCCACCTACAGAGCTTCAACAATTAGTGTCCTCAGTTCCCAAACGCTTACTGAGTGTTGTTAAAAGGAAAGGTGATGTAACACAGTGGTAAACATGCCCCTGTCCCAACTTCTTTGGAACGTGTTGCAGGCATCAAATTCAAAATGAGCGAATATTTGCAAAAAACAGTAAAGTTGATCCGTTTGAACATTAAACATCTTGTCTTTGTAGTGTATTCAATTAAATACAGGTTGAAAAGGATTTGCAAATCATCGTATTCTGTTTTTATTTATGTATATATATATATATATTCCCACATGTTACGAAGTTGTGGATACTACTTAACTATCTTGTTCTCACAGCTCACTAAGTTGGGGTCAGTCCTTAACTATCTTGTTGCCACACCTTACTAAGTAGTGGCTTAGACTTATATATCTTGCTCCCCCACCTCACTAAGTCGTGGCCATGCCTTAATTATCTCGTTTCCACACCCTTCTTAGTCGTGGCCACAACTTAACCATCTTGATAATGTCTAACACAGATTGGGCATCAACACATGGGCAACAGCCTGTAAGTTAAGGCTATACTACTAAGATGGAACTACAAGATAAGTGGTACTAATAAAGTATCCAGCTAGAGTGCATACCTAGTAGATCTAGAATATTCTTCAGAAGATGGAGAAACTATGCTATGCCAAAATGTTGTTTTCCCTATTAGCTGATTCAGAAGTTTTCTTTCCTTCACCAGCTTCATGAATAGCCTGGGAACGGTGTTCTCCTTCATCTCCAAGGATGCAGTCAACAAAATTCAGATCTTGGAGAACTTCTTGGCAAGTGAGAATGGCTCTCATTACCTTACTATCCAGTCAATGCTAAAGTTCGAGCTGGACAATGAACTGGTGGACCTCACCAAAAGGGCCAACCACCCAGAATCGGGCTGCCGCACCCTCCTGAGGCTGCATCGTGCCCTCCTCTGGCTCGAGCTCTTCCTGGAGCGTTTGCGCACCAGCACTGAGGAGAGCAAAACCTCTGTGATGTGCTCAGAGGCCTACAACGAGTCCCTGGCCCGGCACCATGCCTGGATCATCCGGAAAGCCACTGGGGTGGCGTTCTGTGCCCTTCCCGGACGGGATGCTTTCTTTGAGGTGATGAATGCGGGAAGCCACGAGGAGGTGGTAAACCTGTTGGGAGAAGCTTTGCCCCTCATCTCTGAAGTGTATCAGATCACAGAGGACTTGTATGCAAAGAACAACCTGCTGGAGTTACCATAAAATGCGCTGGAAAGACATCACCGATCAGAAGCTCTGATATCTGCTTCATTTCTGTTTATTTTCCAGAAGGTTTACAGAGTAAGGATGTGAACTGATGGATAGAGGACATTTATGATTCGCTGCTATATGACATGATCCATAGGTGCTTAACGGAGGATTATGACATATTCAAAAGACAAATATAAACACTCCATCCTTCAGTCGTAGCCTATGTCTTGAGCCATATTGATGTAGGCTAGAGAACCTAACTTGTTCACAGTGGTGGTGAGAGGAACCAGGCGACTGGTTAAAATGATTTCCACTGATTTTTCAAACTTTCTGCATAAATGAATGGATAGAATGTAAACGAAGTTGTCCAGAGTGGTAAAATAAGCTATCTCACATAAAGCCATTACATAAAGTTAGTACGAATATGTTGCCTGGTGCCCGAGGTATCAGTTTATGATAGTTCTGAGATAAGGTTTAGGTTCAGAAAACATTTTTTAAATATATGCAGGATGTTGTTCACCAAATTAGTTCCATAAAAACTCAGGAGACACAATCTGAGAAAATGTTCTGGCTCCCATCACGACCATTTTAACTTTGCGGAAATAGAATATATATTTTTTTTAATTACCAAGTCGGTAAGTTTCTCTGCGATGCACCAAGTCACATCAAACCACCCTGATCGACTTTACATGTCAGTGATGGAATTATGCAGAAATTTTCTAAAATGGGTGGAATTCCCCTTTAATTGTGGTATATGCAGACCAGTTAGCCATTCAAGCTTATTTTAGCGTTTCAGTTACACTGGTAAGTGACCAAGATCGAATATTAAATATAGTCAAAGTCACTGTATGCAATTATTTTTGGTTCAAAGGGACATTTTGAATGGAATTTCCATAATATTCTATGGTGTTTAGTAAACATATATCCGTAATGTATTACATACTGGGTCATACGCGTGTGTTCCATATTGTAAAGGTTAAGAATGTGCATTAGATTATTATCTCGTTTTGATTTTCAATGTTCTGCTAGAAAAACAGGTTTTGTTGGATGTTCTGGTGTAATACACATATTTACAGTCTTTACACGGTGATTCGGTTGGGTATGTGTCTTTTCTTGTACGTATTAAATGAATGTTGGAGAAACGGGCATTTGTGCTACACTGCTGACCAAGAAATTAAACTAACCATATACCCAAACCATACACTTGTTTTGGAAGACTTAATGATTTTGTAGGAAAAGTAGCACCGTTTGTGTCACCTAGCAGAGGAAAGTAACCTACTAAATGTTCTATCTTAATCTCCTTCATTCCTCCTAGTATACAGTGGTATGCAAAAGTTTTGGTGCCCCTGGTCACCACTGGGGGGGGGGGTATGGGGGTTGTACATAATATTTTGAAAATGAGTGGCAGGAAAACCTTATTATGTTTGCCCACCTTCCCTTTTGTTTCAGGATACTTTGCCTCTATGACTATTTATGCCATTGTGGTGCCTCAATATTTTCATTTACAGAATTTGTTCAGAAACTTGGGGGTGTTCCGTGTCCCCCAGAGCAACGATATCTAGTTGGAACTTCTCAGCTTGTGATGGCCCAAGATGTGCTCATGGGAAATAATACTGAAAAAAGGGAGCAGAAAGCATCCTGAGTGCTGGATGTGGCTCTTGGCATCTAAGAGAAGTGATTATTTTCTTGTATGGTTTCATTCTTCATCTCACAAATCTATCAGTAGCCTGTTGTGCGGAAGAAGATCTCATGCTTTACTGTCTCCAGAACTTCCTGCATTCTAATGCTCTTGTAAAGTTGATCTTTCCTCCTTTGGAGAAGGGCCAGATAGCAATGATATGTTGGCCCAACCTTGGCTCAACAGCATTGCGTAACATTGATAAATCACAACATTTTGGCTGGCAGGCCTACGTCGGCCAGAAACTGATGTTAGATGTTGTGGCTATGTTGGCCTGAAGTTGGCTGGACATGAGGGCTTGGAATTGGCAAAATAGTTTAAATGAAGACAGCAGTATTATGATGAGTAATAAATGACAGCTTATTGAATAAATAGGTAATTAATTTAATTGATAAAAACTTAGGAGCTAACATAAAGAAAGATTAATCAAGAATGACAGATAGTCAATAGTAAAAGTTTGGAATATAATTTATTGAGAAATGATTTAGAACTATTTTACATATCTATACAATCTTACATCTTTATCCAATAGTGTATAAAATGATAAATGCGTATTTTATAGATTATTATTATTATTATTATTAACCTTCACCAAGCACATGTAAGGTTTTTGTAGAAATCAGTTATGTTAATACGACACTGATATCTACTTTATTATCCAGCTCTTTTCATTTTTCCAGCTGCACAGTTAGCTAGTGATCAAATCATTCCTGAGCTGAATTAGATGTGAGAGAAAACTTCAGTTACCAAAATTTGTCTGGCCCACATCCTTGAGTTTGTTCTGGCCCAGTGGGTCATATGGGTCCCTGGCCCAGATCTGGCCCACGTGCTGCAAAGTGAGTAGAGCTAATGAATGTGGTCCAAATCTGGCCCGAATGTGGTCCACGATGCTCCAGCCAGAACTGGCCCACAAATTTAGACACAAGGCCAAACTGTATAAAACGGTGGGATCTGGCCCAAGTCTGGCCTGCACATCTAACCTCATGTCTGGTAGTGAACCACACTGATGTAGTAAACCCAGAACTGGCCCTAAGCTGTGCTATCTGGACACTGTGCAGTGCAGGTGGACTGACTGACTGACTGCAGGGCTGGACAGGCCTCCCAGAGCTCAGTGAGGCGTTGCCAAGGCAACGTGACTGCGTTGGCAACTGGAGAGCGACGCGGGTGGAAATGTCTCCACACGAAATGAAACGGACAAAACAGGCGGAATAAAGGTAACATTTCACTTCTGAAATGTTAAAAACTGCCCCATTCAACTGAATCTTGTGAAACTCCGCTTATTCTAAACTAGGCACGGTCTTAATATTAATATTAACGCCTGCGCTGCAAACTTTGTTAACCTAGCTAGCTAGCGTTAGCTTATCAAGCTAGTAAACGAATAACAGCAGAGTTCACCAGTCTTTAATATTTAAAGTATGTATCTAATATTAAAAAGCGGGATATTGATTGGGTAAGTAACCAAGGTTTGTTTCTTAAATAAAAGCCTAAACTACAAATTATCTACTTGATTGGCCGACTGTTTAGACGGTAACGTCTCTATTAAAGAAAAATGACCGTTACTGTTGCAGCGATGACGCAACAGCACAGCCGGCTGACACCGCTAAAGGGGAAGTCCGCCGTCTTTTCGAAATTTGTACTGAGATGTGAACAGTCATTCAGTGTGGTTTGATGTGAAATGTTCTCTTCTAGAGAAACGTGCAGAGTCAGAACTGTTCACAGTGGTGGTGACAGGAACAAGACAAGAGTTTAAAGCGTCTAAAAAGCTCCCTTATAGAGTTATTACACAAAATGGTTAAGAATACGCTGCCCGATGCCTGAGAAATTGTTTTACGATATTTTTGGGATGAAGTGTTGGCCTAAAACGTCTTGCTAATCCATTTTAGTCTATTCATAACAGAGGGGTATATGCAGGGATTTTCCGATTTTCCACTATTTTACCATCATAAACAGGCGTGTGCTCCCTGGCTAATGGATTTGGGTAGTAAATAAAATAGCCAGATTTGTGTTGTAGATTTGTGTTGTTCCTGTCAGCACCACTGTAAAGAAATCTGAGACTCAAACTATCACTACAACAAACCATTTTACATCAAACCTCTGACTTTGTTCATATTGCAACGAAAGAATTATGCAAACAAATTTGAAAGATTGGTGGAATTCCCCTTTAAGTCCAGCGATTTACGTTACTTGCGGATTTCTCTAGTTTTTTCCCCCCGTATCTTAATCATTATTTATTCATACACTATATGTCCAAAAGTATCCAGACACCCCCTGTAAGTGTAATTCTGCAATTTGCCATTTTTCCCATTATCACAACACACTGAAAGCCAATGATGATTTCTTTTTACTAGTTCCACACATGGGCTGGTTCACGTCTTTAGTTTAGTGTGGCTGAATGCAAATGAAACTCCTCACAGCAGTGTTTCAACATCTAGTGTAAAGCCTTCCCAGAAGAGCAGAGGCTGTCACTGCAGCAAAGCAGGAACAAACTCCCTGTAAATTCTCTTGATTTCATAAGAAACACTGGATGAGCAGGTGTATACAAACCTTTGGATATATAAGGTCAGTTTCCCAGGCAAGGGTTTAAGTCTAGTCTTGCACTGCATTTTCCTTTCTCCATTCAAAACGCTGTGTAGTCCAGGACTAGGCTCAATCCGTGTCCGGGAAGCAGACTTAAAGTGTACTTAAGGAGTAAACATGTAATAAGTAATTGTAATCCTGTTCATAGAGGGAAACATGCATATGACAAGACCGAAATCCTCTAAAGGACGCACTAGAGTCAGGGTGACTCAGGCTCTGGCTGCGGATGAAGGTGTGCATCAGAGCCACATGTTTTCCCCCCACCCTCCCCCTTCTTCTACGCCCACTGTGATTCCCACCCGCGCCGTCCCCAGACAGAGCAGCAGGCCAAGTGCAGAAGTTCACAGTGAAATCTTCGAACCACCCCCAGATGTTCCAGTTCTCTCCCTCAACAAGTACAAGGTTCTCCCTTCCATCGAGAAGAGGCCAGGAGATGTTTTGACCAGAGGTGTGGAAGAAAAGGTCTCTAGGCTCAGTCTGTCTGACAGCAGCCTTCGTGACCACCATCAGCTCCAGAGAGACCAACACATCTCCCATTTCTGTTCTTGGACTGCTTCAAGAAGTGACCCAGAGATGGGGATTGTGTCTACGCTCCAGTTTGATCCTAACACAGGGAGGGTGACTCCTGGACACTCAGAGAGCAGAACAGATGTAGCTGTTGATGGTGACAAGCAGCTGCTGCTTGCAATTCGAACTCCATGCGGTCAGAGGTTCAAATGGCACTTTCAGCCCACAGATACGCTCCAGGCTGTCATAGCTGCTGCCGAGGCCAAATGCGGAGAGCGGTACAAACATGCTGTAATCGAGACCATGGAGGTCCCTCGGCAGACCTTCACCAATCTAACCATGAGCCTGTCTCAATGTGGGATCTTTAATAAGTCTGTTTTATGCATCAGCCTCGAAGACAGTGCAGTGGACTACTGATGCTTCTAAGTGTTCCAAGTTATTCATTAAAGGGTCGGCTTCCTGGACAGCCTAATCCTGGACCGCACCTTCCTTTCAATGGACATCTGGATCTCCATTCAGAACGTTGTGTAGTCTAGAATCGGGAAATCGACCCGAGTGGAAATCCACTTTTGTCTAATGATGATTATTGTAATGATTTAGCTTTATTAATGGAACAATAATGTGAACTAGTAAAGATTATTTTAAATAAACATTTGTAAACATTCCATTTGACGACATTTGAAACATCTACAACAGCACTTAACTTTAGGCCAGTCCCTTCAGTTCCCAGCTCTGACACAAAGCCTCATAAAATCAAGAAGGCACTATCTGCCACCGACCTCTGGTCAGTGGTTATTCATATTCTTCACCTATTATTCATCTTCTGTTGTTAAAACGATGAAATTATTCACTTTTTCTTTTTCAGATATCATTGCTAAACAGCTAGGACTGCACTGTAGAGAAACATACTGGCTCATTGTTTGTTTTTTAACAATGTTGGTGATCTGTTGTCCACAATGCAAATACAGCCAATTTAATTTACATTCCAAAACAAACTAATTTGATAGAATATTAACACTGTTGATATAGTAGTAAATCTTTGGCTGCTGTTTTGCCCAGTAGCACCCTGCAGGTACCATGAATGAATAAAAAAAAGTTTTAGGCGAAAATCTTATTTAAAAACTGGTGTGAAGCAGTATCAAAGGCACCAGACAGCATATTCATAATCAGTTTGTGTAAAAACATCCAATGAGGTAGCTTATTGAGGCATTTGGACATCTGGTTACTATCATCACCACTGTGAGTAGGTCTGACGTCTCTCTAAAATGGCATCAACAGTATTTTCCATCAAACTACTCTGAATGACTGTGTTTACATCTTTAAACGAAACCTTTCAGAAACATTCACCAACCTATTATAACACATTCATAAGTTAATGAATCCATACAACAAACATGCTTACATACAGTGTAAATGTCAGTGCAATGCCATGAGAGACTGTGGTTGGGATTTTTATTGCATATATCAAGAAACAACTCTTAAAACAATAAATGCAGCAGAAGAGCAAAAAGCAAAACAACTGATGCTATTAAATATTTTCCAGATAATCTGGAACTCTTAACTCATTAAATTCACTCGTATCCAAACACAGCATTCTCAAAGAAACCAAAGTGCATATTCAGTAACACAGCTAAATAAAATTGTTCCTTTTCCTTCAAACAAATGTTATTCCTAACGATTCAAGTATGCTTGTAAACAGTTGTTTTATTCAGTAAAAGTGCTAGACTTCAGAATCAGAACAGAACACACTCTCTAGTGTTTCAAGAAACAAAACTTCACAGAATGCAACTTTTCATTTGAACCAACGTTTGGTCATCTGAACAAAAATGAAACATAATCTATTAATTCTTCATTGTAGCCTTCTTGAAATCTAGAGAGGAAACCCCACCAAAAACTGTGGGTTACAAGTACTAAACGTTCTTGTGCGTTTATCGATATATATGCTGGTAACACTAATGTAGGATACTGCTCATAAGGCTACATGACACCTACGTAAGCTTGTCATGACAACTGACATAACCCTACATAAATGTTTAGAAATGTTTATTCCAATTTGCTTTTTCTGTCATAAATGGTACTTTGATCAAAATTGGCAAACGCATCCTTTATAGAGTGAATGATGCCTATTGGAATAATTATTTACAAACATTTATGTAGGATTATGTCAGTTGTCATGACAAGCTTATGTAGGTTATGAACAGTACCCTACAGTAATGTGTCATCTTTACCCTTAAGGAGTGTTTTTGTACAATCACAGTACAAGATCTCTGCTACATTTTGCCTTGTTTGGCTTTTTGATGTCTGTGCTTTTTGCAGCACATCTATATATTTTTAGTCCTTTTCAAGGACTTTAGGCACGCTGTTACCTACCCTCTTATAGAATTTACCTACTAATGATAGCTTATATACACTTCACTCGACCATAATTATTAGAAACCAAAAGGGAATCTAATCATTTTCACAGTAGAACACAGGAAAAAAGTGCGTAAGCCATACACAAAATTCAACCTTAGCAACTACCAGCTAAGAATCAAGTCTATTTGCAAAAAATAAGCTCAAGTTTAAACTTTCTTGTTAAAGGTTTGGTAACCTAATTGCATTTAACGTAAACATGTTTTTAGCCCAAAATCAAACAGAGCCCTCGAGAAGCTTGGTCAAATGGAAGATGCTTGATGAGGTAACTATATAAATGATACTGCTGTAGTGGAGTGCGTTTGGGGCTCTTCATCACCTTAGTTGGCAATTTTTTCAATTTCGTCAAGATCATCTGTATCCAGCTTCAATATTTTCTTATCTGCAGAAAACAGACAATGATTAGTACACGATGAGCACATGTATGGATGTAGCTAAATCAAAAGGGACCAAACTCAATCATTTGGGTCAAAACGAATACTCAGTTGGTAGAGAAAATTTATGGGAATGCAGTGACTAACTGAAATGCTTCTCAATTGCTTTGAGAACATCCATGCTGTGGTCACTGTCCACCATGTTGATAGCCAATCCGCGTTTGCCGAAACGCCCTGTCCTGCCGATCCTGTGGAGATATGTCTCATTGTCTGGGTTTCCATCTTTATCCAGTGGCAGATCAAAGTTGATGACCACAGAAACCTGCTCCACATCTATGCCTGATGACCACCAGAGATTTTTAAGAAGAACATTAATTAATTCATTTGAGGCAGCAATTCAAAGTACTGTACAGAATTAGCAAATTCTATACAAGTGCCTGACAGCTGTAATATTAAGAATTACTAACTTGTTTCCTACTAACTACTAGGAAAACATAACAGGGGAAAATAACACTATAAACATTTCCAACAACCTTGCAGCACAGTGAACACATGTTGGTGAACTTGCCTCTTGCACACACATTAGTGGTTATTAGCACTTTCTCTTTGCCTTCTCTGAAGCGTTCAATGACAGCTGCTCTTTGCTCGATCACCATTTCACCGCTCAGCAGTGCCACCTGGTGGCCTTCTTTAGACATCTGCCCTGCCAGCCAGGATGCTATCTTCCGAGTCTAAAGCATGAACACAAAACACCATGCCCTTAAAAGTGATAAACTATTATAGTATTCATTTCATTTTTTACTTTATTTACTGCTTGTAAACTACTTATGAAGGAACATGAAGAGAAACCAGACGACTGTTAAAATATATGAATATAATAAGATGATGACATAATGGGGAAACATCCAATCAGTGACTTGTTACCATGCAGTTTATGCAGTTACAACTGTAACTGGCCTCAATGCACTCAGTTGTTCATTGTTCTCAAAGTACTAAGTGTACCCATGACGTCCTCAGAAAGGCATACTGTGACCTGTATGTATGATGGTAAACACAACGTAGCGCAATACTGCCCTCCTGTACGTGATTCTCCCAGCTTAAATCCAATGAATAACTTAAGGCTTTACCATTTTACAAACTACACCAGTACAACTACAAAACAGGCAGTGATCAAGATGGTAAGGTCAGACTCACATGGCAGAAGATCATGGCCTGTGCGATGGTGATTGCCCCATAGATGTTACAGAGTGCAGAAAACTTGTCCTCTTTATTATTGCAGAGCACATAATACTGCTTAATGGTGTCCAGGGTCTCCTCCTCCCTCTTCAGTTTGATGACGTTGGGATCTGGAACGATCCGCTCAGCGAACTTCCACACCGAGTCCTCAAAGGTAGCAGAGAAGAGCAGCATCTGACAGTCTTTGGGCAGCATCCTGCAGAACAAGCACAGACCAAACTCACAAATGTTACGCAGTATGATGCAAATGTTTGCATTCGCTTGCAAAAGCTGTGCTTTGCTTAAGCTCAAAGATGGTGCAGCTCATTGAATTTTATGTTCATCTTTGAATGAAATATAAAGACAGTGTTGCTTCTCAAAATCAAACATGGTTAGTGAGGACAAACTGAAACTGAGTTCGAGGGTCCTCGTATAGTAAAAGCAACATTTACAGATTGCAGAGAACAACTGTTGAATAAGCTCAGCATAGACTCAGACTGGCGAAACAGGGAAAACAGCTTTTAACATTAGCTATGCTAAAAGCAAAGCTCTAATGTGGGCAATGTCTTTGGGCACCTCTTGTCCTAGGTTTCCTTGCTGTCTGATATTATATTTTGGTGAATTACTATATTATAGGGAATGCATATATTTTGTGAAGGAACGCAAAACATTTGCGAGGGAACACATTTTTTTGTGAGGGAATGAAATGTAAATTTTTTTAATCCACAGCCCCTTAGGGGCTCCATATAATAGAGGTATTCATATGCCTGAATTTTGTCCATTTTTATAGACGACTAAGACTGCTTACACTGTGAGAAACCACTTTAGCAAGTTTTTTTAGATAATACTTATTAATTAAATGTTACATGAGGCAAGTATGAATTAAATGTTTTTTATAACATCTATTACTTGCTGATAACATTAGCCTTAGAGGTCCCATGCAAAACTAAAGGACACCAGACAGGTGTTGGCTAAATGATTACGATTGGGTTGGGGAAACATTGTGTAAATAAGATTTTTTGCCAAACCATTCTTTTAACTACTAAAAGACTGATTAAAGTCCTTTCAGGAAAACTCCTACATATGCCTTGCTCACCTCTGAATGCGGATGCTCTGGTCCTGATGGCCCTGTGTGGCTATCATAACGTCAGCCTCGTCCAGCACGAACACTCGAATCTTCTTGGGGTCCATTAGCTTGAGTTTCAGGAACCAATCCAGCACAGTGCCAGGAGTACCAATAACTATCTGCTCCTGGATCTTGCTGCCTCGCTCCACTGAGCAAAGGTAGAGGATGTTAAATGTATTTCAGGTTCACAGGTTGTGGAATACCTCTGTGAAAATTTGTGATGCTTGTATAGCAGCAAACTCCTTACTTTTATTGCCACGAACAGCATATGCCAGTTTCACTTCAGGGTAGAACCTCCCCATCTGCTCCACCACTTTGCCTGTCTGCAGGGCGAGCTCATAGGTTGGAGAAATGCACAAACACTGGAACGGAGAAACACAGCATCATAACATACAGTTCAGCCTCAGGCACAATACAAATATTAGTGTACCGTACAACTCTGGTTTATTGGTTAAGCAGTTCAGACCAATTCAGACAGGAACTAATCTTCAATCATATATATGGTTCTCAATCATGGTCCTGGAACACCCTTGATCTGTAAATTTTACTTCGTTTATTTTGATTTTGCTCCAGTTCTGGGTGAGACTGTGTATCGTTTGGGTCTTGTTCTGCTTCCAGTGTTCAAGGATCGTCAATCAGTGTTTTCTCGATGCACAGCTCTGCAGTTGCGGTCTCTGTGAGATACACTTACCCATCAACTCTTCTCTGCTCCAACCCCTTTCCTAATAGTGACGTGAGTGAGTGACAACAACAAAACCAGAACGATTCCATTATAAATCAGCAAAACTGACACCAGCCATGAGCATCAGAGTATGATGCAGAAGCCCTGTTTCTATTTTTGATGCGTCACTTATGTCCCAGTTAACAAAAGAACAGCTGTTAAGCCAGCCGCTTTTGGGCGGGGGGGCAAAAAACAGGAAAAAAAAAACAACACAAAATGGTTAAACTACCCATAAATATATGAAGAACTAGGGATACTGCTGGAGTGCTGGAAGTTTTTTTAATCTGTAAAAACATGTTATATAAAATGTGCAGTTAAACTTTCTTAAAAATGATTTTCACTGAAGATCAACATCCTGAAGGCTTTGCAATGCAATATGATATTTCAACACTGGCTGTTGGGACAAAGGTGTCAACACACCCACTTCAACTCAGGCAGGTCTTGTTAATTGGCTGATTAGTGAAGTAGGAACACCAAAAGATGCAGGGCAGGGATCCTCCAAGAACAGGGCTGGGAACTACTGAACTGTACAATACATTTAAAATCAGTTTGCTGCAGACAGTTATTAGTATGCAGTATTAAGTAGTAGTGAACATATTGCTCATAGAACGTAAACAAATCCTCCATCTGGGTGCACTTCAAAATGTTCAAAGGGGATTCCAAGTCAGTCCTTCTAGCTGACTGAGAAAACCATTTGTTGGGGACATCTCTAGTAAAGGCCTCCTATCAAAATTCAATCCACATAATTCTACAGTACTACTCACCTGTGTCCACTTGTTTGTTGGGTTGACATGGCTCAGCATGGCCAACACAAAGGCAGCAGTTTTGCCCGTGCCGGACTGAGACTGGGCAATCAGGTTCTGGGGTCTGCAATCAATTGAAACACAACAGCTAAAGAAAGGCTAATGGAGGAGAATCCATGCTAAGGATTAAAAAAGCATTTACTGTGGTGATGATGTTTTTACTGCTCTGTTGGCTATCATTGTGGAGAATGGCTTAACAGATATAAATTTGCAAATAAAACCATTAAATGAAAAGATTCCGCTGATTTATCGACATCTATGCAAAAGTCCATGATAATGTCTCTTTAAATGTTACGAATACATCGCAGTCAACACTTTATTTCCAAAAGTTTCCAGACACTCCTTCTAAATAGTGAATCCAGCTACTAAGCTGCATCTACTGCTGACACAGGTGCTCAACTACACATACATAGCTTGTAAAATCATTACAGAAAAGCACTGGAAATAGAATGTGATGCAGAACAGCCACACAAGCCTAAAGTGACCATGCTTAATGCTGAGTATTGGCTCAGGGGAAGAAAGCCCCCCCAAGACTGGGCTGTGGAGCAGTTCTCCACATCTGACCTCACTAATGTTGCAGCTGCATGCAATCAAATCTTCACAGCAATGTTCAGAAATATAGTGTAAAGCTTTCATGGAAGCGTAGAGGCTGTTACTGCAGCATACGTATATTCTGGATGACACCACAATTAACTGCCAGAAGTAACATGATTAAAGGGCACCAATAACATCACGTAAAAATACAAGCAGTGCTTTCCATCAAGATAACAAGATAGTAGCTGTTGGTTTTTGATTTGAGGCAAGTTAACATTACAATTTTTGAATACTACTACAAAAAAAGTTATTTGAATAATAACAGTTGGTACAACCATATCAGTCAGTAAAGCACTGTTTAACTAAACTACTGTACTCTGGAACTTTTGTTCATATTAAATGAGCCTTGTGTCCGATATGATAGATTGTCTGTATTTTCAGCTCTTTAAAATGGTATTGGTGACATTTTTCATATTGGTTTTTACCCTATTATGAAAATCGTCCTGATCAGACCTGAATGTTGTAAGGAGAAACTCACGGTTCTGCCAGCATCATAGGCAGGGCATTTTCCTGGATTTTGGAGGGTCTATTGAAGCCCATTCCATACACGCCTTGGAGAAGCTGTGGTTTCCTGTGATGGATGACAATGTAAATTAAGTATACAGATATACACAGTGCCCTCCACAAATACTGGCACCCCTGGTCATCATGAGCAAAATAAGCTGTAAAAATATTTTTCTTTTAATCTTTTTTTCAAAATATTCCTTGCCTCAAACAGGAAGCTTAAACTGGGCCACAGTTTGGATCTTCCAGCAAGACAATAATCCAAAGCATGTCTCAAAATCAATGGAAAACCAAAGAATCACTAACCAATGAATCAATATTTGGCAATGGCCACCAAAGTCCCCTGACCCAAACACCATAGAAAACCTGCGGGATGAGCTGAAGAGTGTGGACCTCAGAATCGAAAGGATCTGGAGAGGTTCTGCATGGAGGAACAGTCTCAGATCCTTTGTACATGTGTTCTTCAATCTCATTAAGCATTAGAAGAGAAGAATCCGAACTGTTATCTATGCAAAGGGAGGCAGCACAAAGTACTAAATGAAGGGGTGCAAACAACATTTATTTCCTAATAAGATTTACCAATCATCGTACTTCAAATGCTAGATTTTTGTTAATATTTCGATTGAGAACTCAAAATCATTTCAATGAACAATATTTTTACAGCCTGTTTTGCTCATTACCAGGATGCCAATATGTGAGGAGGGCACTGTAGATGAATACACACACATTTATTAAATTAGGACAATATCTACCTGGATTCAGATTACACAGACATACAATAATTTCAAAAGCAGTAAAATTAATAAGTAGTAGTAAAATTTAGCCCAGCACCTTTTAAACCTTCTGCTGTTCCGTTATACAATAAATACATCATCAGACCTCAGTTTGAAATGCCAGCCAAACCTAAACATCACTCTGATGCTGATATACATACATCATACAGGATGGACATTTCTTTCACTTGAATTGTCTTACAGCATTGCTATAACATAAGCCAGACTCTATAAGGTTTGCCTGAATTGTTACTTACAGTCGCAGCTCTTCAAACGTCTTGACCGAGTATAGAGGCGAGTTTGGATCTCTCTGAAGAACCTCCACTTGGTTAGTGTTGTTGACAAGATTGCTTCTGATTAATTTATTGAGGAGTGACTGTGCAGCTCTGTCCTCTAGAATGCAACAACACAAATCCACGAAACATCATTAAAACGATATGAACCTGAAGTGGTAGGCCTGCCAGGACTGCCCTATATATACAAATTTACCATGAGCAAGATTATACTGCTTACTGCAAGTCTATAATAGTGACAAACCCTAAATGAATCAAATCACAAGTGTTTTGACCAGAATTACAATGCTAGTTAGATTATGTGGCCATCTTGATTCACGAAAATGCCCAGAAAAAAACTCATCTGGAAGCCTGCCAAGATGCTCAGAGCACAAAATAGACATTGTATGTATCAATTGTGTATTGCAGCCTCCTGTGGTATCAATGCTATCATGGGGTCAATATTGCTAGATTGCTGCCCTAGACCTTACACGGAAATGTTTAAAACACTGGGGGAAAATAGCCAAAATCATCTGCTCCTGCAGAAGGAGCCCCTAAGGGTGTGCTTATGTTTATAGTTCAGTTCTCTCAGTTCAGTCCAATGCAGAAAATTTTTACTTTGGCTCACAAACTCCTCATTCATATTTTACATCAAACCAAAAGATGTAAACAACAGTGAAGCAGAAGGGAAAAAAACACTGATTTTATGACATACATTTGGTGACAATAACAGGGATAGCAAACTCTCTAAACCACACTGTACTGTGCTCTAACCAAGCTCACTGCTTTTATGTACAGTGAGGGGAAACACTGTTTTCATTATGTAATACACTTCTACTACATATACATCGATCAGGCATAACATTATGACCACCTCTTTGTTTCTACGCTCATTGTCCATTTTATCAGCTCCACTTACTACATATGTGCACTCTGTAGTTCTACAATTACAGACTGTAGTCCATCTGTTTCTCTGATACTTTGTTAGCCCCTTTTTCCCTGTTCTTCAGTAGTAAGGACCCCATGGACCCTCAAAGAACAGGTACTATTTGGGTGGTGGATCATTCTCAGCACTGCAATAATACCGACGTGGTGGTGCTGTGTTAGTGTGTGTTGCGCTGGTCTGAGTGGATCACATACAGCAGTGCTGCTGAAGTTTTTAAACACCAACCAAAAACATCCAGTCAACAGCGTGCTGTGGGCAGCGTCCTGTGACCACTGACGAAGGACTAGAGAAAGACCAACACAAACTGTGCAGCAGATGAGCTATCATCTCTGAGGTTACATCTACAAGGGACTGACAAGGTAAGAGTGTCTTAACAGAGTGGACAGTGAGTGGACAGTGTTTAAAACTCCAGCAGCACTGCTGTGTCTGATCCACTTGTACCAGCACAACACACACCAACACACCACCACCACATCAGTGCTACTGCAGTGCTGAGAATGTGATGGTCCACAGTCTGTAATTGTAGAACTACAAAGTGCACCTATATAGTAAGTGGAACTGATAAAATGGACAAGAAGCTGGTCATAATGTTACGCCTGATGTATTCATTCATCATCTAAACTGCTTATTCTCCTGAGTTGTGGGGGACTTCTGGAGCCTGCCCCCAGCACTCACTGGGGAGCAGACAATGACCTGCCTATATCCACCTCACAAGTTCAAAATCCAACGTAAATGATCAAGTCAGGAAGTTTAGAAACCCGTCTTGTACGCAGTATGTCTGAGGCTGCGGTCTCCCCAGATTCCGTTTCTTGGCTGATGAGATTAAATTCTCCTCTAATATGTCCCAGCACAGCTCCCTTCATGATTCTTTCGATGATGTAATTCGATGTGTAATTCCTCAGCACTGCTGCAGAGAAGCAGCCTCATATCACGATGCTTCCGCCTTCAGGCGTCACTGTGGGTACGGTGTTCTTAGAATCAATGCCTTTTTCTCCACACAGCAACATGAAACATTACCTTGATTTTGATTTTCGTTTCATGTGACTAAAGCTCATTATTCCAAAAGAGCTCTGATTTGTCCAAATGCCTTAAGACGAGCATTTCTGTCCACTGTCCCTGTTAATTTCGTCATTTACGCTTATGAACACAATTTATTTAGAAGTACAAAATCACATTTGAGGAGAAATAGTCTATAAAACATTACTAAACAGCTTTTACAAAAGACTATAAAAGACTGTGTGTGTATTTGAAGTATATGCACTGTATGTCTGAATATTTGTTCTGTTTTACTGTATATATTATTTGATCTGTCTTGTGATATTCTAAAGCAGTCTGCTAGGAGAGTTTGTGTGTTGCCATGGTTTTGCCACAACACACATAGGGGTGAAATCGCTGTAAAATGCACAGCCTCATGTGGCTTTCTGCACTGATAAAATGTTGAAAACCCGGCACATTAATACATAACATAATTGATGTGTGTGGTCCCAAACCTGCCATGTGTGACGTGTGTGGCGGGCTGAGGGCCAAAAAAGCAAAACAGTAAATAAATAAACAAATAAAAAAGGCAGGTAGTTTTCAAACGCCTGTGTTATACTGTGTTAAGAACACAGCTTTAAAAAGGACAATAAAAATATAATACATTTTATATATATATAAAATTCTGGTAACTTTCTGGCAGGCTAAATGCAACTTTGGGCAGCCCTGATCTTAATGCTATAGAAGTCAGAACAGCGTGAGGAGGAATCTATGAGCTATTTTTCAGATAAAAAAAGGCACTGAGCAAAAGTCCATACTGAGCAAAAGTCAATGAACACGTCATTTATTTAATTTCCACTCAAATTATTAATTTTTCAGCATCAGGACAAAAACGGGAAACATACTTAACAGACAATTACACAGAAACCCTTTTCATTTGAAGGTGTGTCCACCTTTTTATTACATGCTCCTTCTGGGAGACTCACATTTCATCACACGTTCATCTTAAAAGTTGGTTGCACCAACAGCTACACGTCCTTTCAGACTCATAGTACTGCGTCACCTTCTCACAGTAGAAAGATGGACGAAAACACCCGTGGATATTTTCAGATCTGAGTCAAGAGTGGAGTTTTATTTTATCCTCTCTCTCAACGATAGATCCTTTTAGTACAGTTTACCTGCTGGCGACTGTTTTGGTGGTCTACCAGGTCTTGCACGGTTGTTAGGAATCCCATTTTCCTATACCTTCTAGTCATTTTTAAAGTTTTTTTTCCACTTCTGTTTCACTTTTACTTTCCCCTTCCTTTCGGAAGTGGATTATTCTATATCTAATCCGGTTTGAAAAATTAATAACTCGTACTTGGGCTGCTTTTGCTGGACATTAAATAACTGAATGGTGGTCTCTGATCTTTTTCACAGTACTGTACATTTAAAATGACCTTTTTTGCAGATATAAGGCTTTGGATTTACTACTAATTCCTTCCACAGGAACTAATCATTATACAATAAGCAATCACCCACCTTTTTCCTCTTCATCAGACTTGTCACCATCCTCGCTAGGTTTCGCCATTCCTGTACAAGAGAAACACCTCACATATAAGTTATACTGAGCAAAGCGCTGCAGCTATTACGGCTGCTTTATTGATATTACTGTCACATCATAAAATACTACCTAAATATGTGTGCAATACACAAAACCCGATTACCATTGGCCTCGGCTCTCGGTATGACTCGTCTTTCTCTAATCCGCAGGGCTCCAATCTGTTTTCGGAAGGGGAGAGTAAAGCCTCATTAAAGCAGGCTATTCTGGACTGCTCTGCCTGCTGGGTCATCATGACTCATGCTTTACAGGGCAATAACAGTTTGTAGGTGTAGCTAGTTTGTGTATGCTGGAGACTAAGCCTTGAGACCTATCGTTATATGATCGTGGTTTCATAGTAAAACTCACTTTTCTGTCGAGTCTGAAAACTGGCTCTTTATTGGAAATTTCCCTTCCACCTTAAATAATGCAGCGGTCTAATACAGGAGCCCCTCTGGACCAGAGTGTCACTGTGGCATTATTTAAGGTGGAACGGAATATTCCAGTAAGAGGATGGTGAATGAGAAGGCAAATCAGCCTTAGTTATCTAGCTACATAATCCCCAGGGTGTTTGGAGGAATCGCCAGTTCCCCTTAAACTATTAGCCTACAACACATTCCTAGAGTGCTTAACTAAGTTAAGTCGCTTCTGGTGAAAACGCGCACTTGTTTACTACCCAGCTAGAGCGCATACACTAAAGTGTATATGTCTGCGCCCCAGCTAGGTCGGAACAGGACTGTCACGCACACTTATTAAGTTTTGTAGAGCTCATATTGTGAAGACCAGCACTAGTCGAGGGTCCTCGTTAACTAGTGCTCCAGCACGCAGTTTGGAACGCAGCCCGAGCTGCTGCCTCAGCTAACCTGTTAGCACCAAGCGCATGATGCAATAGGAGTTAACGACTCTCTCACCGACTTGGAGGCGGCTTCTTGTTCATCCACGGCCAGAGCCCACGAGTCGGTAGCCATAGCTTTCTGTTATCTCTGACCACTTAATAAAACAACTTCGACTGCTTTTCCAGAGCACTTTCATCCACTTTCACCGGCTTCGGCTTCGCCGTTTAACGGCCACGTGCTCCTCCCTCAGCTGACCGGGAGGGTTTCAGTAAACAGATCTTAGTTCCTATCTGTCAAAATCGCACAAGTATGCGTTATAAACTGCCCGTACGCGTCGTTACGGCGTAGTCCCACCATTTTCTCAAGGTCTCTGCATAGATCAAGGGTTGAGGATTAAACGAAGCCATTCAGAGTGGCTCGATGTGAAGGGGTTCATTTGCAGAGAAACTCACCGACTCTTCTTTACAGTGGTCGTGATGAGCACAAACAGAGCAAATATATACATTTATTTTCTAAGACGCCCAGTGAACCATTTAGGGCTATTTTATCACCAGAAACATCACTTCTAAAAAGTCAGAAGACAGATGCAGGTTCACTGGTGGTTTTGGATGGTAAATAAAACGGCTGTACTTGTGTTGTAAACATTGCAGCCCCTGGTTCACATCTCCAGCACCGCGGGCCTAAAGCATGAACATATTCGGATTAAACATAAAAGATAACGGGTAGAAACGGTAAAGGTGACCGGATAAAAGGTTTACATGCACGGTAAAAAGAGAATTTGTGAGATTTCCTTGGACTTTCACATGTGGACGGCTTAACGTTTAGCATGCTAAGATTGTCCACAGGGGGCGCTGTTAGCACTCAGAGTTTTTGTGTGCAGGTTTTCCGTGAATTTTAAAAACTAAAAAACAAACAAAAACGACACACACACACACACACACACACACACAATGGGGGAAAACGCCTGAAATGTGAAACAATATTGCAAAAAGAGTTTTATGCAGGGACGAGGAGGAAAAGTTGGAAGTTTGCCAAAGCTGAGGGGCGAAAATGAGATTCTTTGAATAAACAACGACGTTTGAAGCCGAAGGTCACACGATTCAGTGAGTCCGTCGAAGGCTGCTTCCGCTTTCTGAAGTGTTGGTAAATGACTCCAGGACCGTCTGCTGTGTTTATGTTCCGAGATTCAAGGTGGACGTTGCCAGTGTGCCACGACGATTTTCGCTGGCCACTTGTTCAAATTTTCCACTCCTCCTTAAATAGTGCACAGACTCAAGAATCCCACCACAGCACCGTGTAAGGTGGGACACAAACATTTCAGCAGTGGATTGGGAAGAGTCAGTTTAGAGGGAGTCAGGCCACGTCCTCTGCCTCCTGTGACGCAGGAGAGCGAGTCCTCAGTGAAAGGGGGATGAATGGAGCATAACGAGGGATGAATGGAGCTGAAGGGGGGGATGAATGGAGCTGAAGGAGGGATGAATGGAGCTGAAGTTAAAATAGCTTCTAACCGTTTGACCAGGACCTTTGGAAAGCAGATGGATTCATTTCACTGATCGAGTAAAGAAAACCTGTCTGTATTTTTCAGTGGTGGATGTAGTCCACAAATCCTGTACCTGAGTTAAAGTCGAGACACCCAAGGTAAAATATTACTCCAGTAAAAGTAGAAGTTCCTCCCTTTTGACCTCCACTTGAGGAAAAGTACAAAAGTATTTGCTTACATACAAATGTACTTAAGTATCAAAAGTAAAAGTACTAGACTCACTTCATGAACTCATTTCAGGTGAAAATCCTCCAGCGTCTCTCTTGGTAAACCAGTCTTTTAATAGAACGTCATTAATTAGTGACGCTGACGTCTATTAAAATGATCATAAGCACAAAACACTGAAGGTAAACAGTTTCCATCAGGGAGAACTGAGTGGCTCTGAAATCACTTTTACACACAAGCCAAGTTTCAGTTAAAGATTTATTTACAACTTAGTTACAAGTTTAAGTTTAATAAAAACCTGCTTTAAACTCAGGATCACAGATGAGTTTCCTTTACTGTATTTCATCTGTAAGTCTCATAAATGTAAACTAGCAAAAAACAAATTTACTATAAAATGAAATGGTGTTTGTATAAATTCAGAAAAAAGACGCGTCATATGTGCATATGTGTACATATTTCTATTTTGTGGTGTATTTACGCAAAGTTAGGTCAGAGTCCCGCTGGGTCGGTATGTCCAACAGGTCAAAACAAGGTGAAAACAAAGTGACCGCTGTGCCCTGATTGGTGCACTTGCTTCGCGCTTTTGTTTTGACATGTTACGTTTTTATACACACATAAAACAAAAGGAACAACAGGTTTTGCATAATGTAGTGGAGTAAAAAGTAAAATATTTGACTTTGAAATGTAGTGGAATGAAAGTAAAAAGTCATCCATAATGGAAAAAACTTCAGTAAAGTACACGTACACAAAAAAGTACTTAAGTACAGTAATGAATTACATTTACTTAGTTACTGTCCACCACTGTTTTTTTTCTCTACAGCAAACAGGTTTTGAGCGGTAGATGCTGGCACTACTGCGATTGAGTGCTGATTGGTTGGCATTACTGCTACTGAGTGCTGATTGGTTAGCATTACTGCTACTGAGTGCTGATTGGTTGGCATTACTGCTACTGAGTGCTGATTGATTAGTATTACTGCTACTGAGTGCTGATTGGTTCGCATTACTGCTACTGAGTGCTGATTGGTTAGCATTACTGCTACTGAGTGCTGATTGGCTGGCATTACTGCTATTGAGCTCTGATATGTTGGCATTACTGCTGAAAAATAGTCATTTTCGATGCCTGCTCTGGCAGTATGCTTTAGCTCGCTCGATGGCTTTGGTTTTTAATTTGGCTGCTTCTTTTGTTATGTGCGTCTCTCAGCTGACCGAATTTAGCTGATGCCTTCACTGGGGTAAATGTGCATGTTCAGAGTGACCACAAGCTTCATAAGGGAGTGTTACACTGGTTGTTGGGTTAATGTTTTAAACGCATTGCTTTTCAATAAACAATTTGATTCCACATTAAGCTCTTATACTTAACTGAACTATTTCATTGAGGAGTTTAGTTTTCTAGAACAATTTAGATAACCTGATTTTAGTTTTGCATACCACAAGCTCTGACTATCCAGCTTGGTCGGAACACTGAAAAACAAAAAGAAATGAATAAATAAATAAATATTAATAATAATGATACTACTACTACTACTAATAATAATGATGATGATGATGATGATATTATTATTGTGCGCTACCCACCGCGCCACTGTGCCGCCCCACAGCGAGGAGGGCCTGGGTTCCATTCCCCCTGCCGGGTGACTCTCTGTGTGGAGTTTGCATGTTCTCCCTGTGACTGTGTGGGTTTCCTCCGGGTTCTCCGGTTTCCTCCCACAGTCCAAAGACATGCAGTCAGGCCAATTGGACATGTTACATTGCCCCTGGGTGTGAGTGACTGTCTGTGTCTGTCTGTCTGCCCTGTGATGGATTGGCGACCTGTCCAGGGTGTATCCTGCCTTCCACCCGATGACCGCTGGGATAGGCTCCAGCATCCCCCCCTGCGACCCTGAAGGAGAAGCGGCTTAAAAAATGGATGGATGGATGGATGGATGGATGATGATGATATTATTATTGTTATTATTATTATTATTAATAATAACAATAATAATAATGAAAACATATATGAGCTTATAGCGGTGATGTGCCTAGTGGTTAGTTTGCTGCCATTGTGGTGCTGCACAGCCCTCGTGTAACCTGATATCATAATAAATTCCCGGACCACCAGGAAAAATTGCCATATAGGGTCCCACCAAACGTTTGTGCCCAGGGGCTGATAACTTAATAATCTATGCCTTATCTATGTGACACATTTGAAATGGTCAGTTAGAGAGAAATGTCTCTCCAGGAAATTTAATATGATGGGCAGACACCTGCTTTGGGTGAACACTGCCCATCCTCTTGCCATTCGTTGTTATGCCCAGTGGTTACAGTTTAGATGAATTTTGCCTGGTAAATGACTATCTACACCCATTTCTCACAGGCTGTGAGAAATCTAAGCACTACCTTCACTTTTCATGGCTGGGCTGTCTTACAGATCTTAATTATAACGTTCTCTTCCTGTAGAACTGCTCTAATAATAATGATAGGCCTCCCTGCTCTGAGCCTATGAGTTCTAGATTGTTCTGTGCTTTTGGCCCTGATCAGTCAGCCTCCTCTGAATGATTCAGATGCTTCCTGAGAGACTGATAAAAGGACACTGACAAGTGCTGCTCTGCATCAAATCACAGTCACAGGCAGGATCTCTAATTTGAAAAGGGAAAGCAGCTTTATCACTGCAGCGTTTCTGCAGGTAGGACTGCTGTCCTCGTTCTGATAATGATCTCAGCATCTGATGAAGACATTTATCACTGATGATAAAACACAGTGAGACTCCTAAATACATGTTATTCAAAGATATCAAGCGTTACTGTAGAAAAAGATGTGATGTGAGAAGTAGAAGTAGAGAGAGGGAGACTGAGAGAGAGACTGAGAGACAGAGAGAGAGAGAAAGGGGGTGAGGAGGAAGAGAAACATTTAATTGAATTGTGAAGCTGAGATAAGCCAAACCTCCTACCACACACACACACACACACACACACACACACACACACACACACACACACAAACACTCACACACACACACCAACCTGTTGTCTTTAAGAAGCTCTAGAGGCTCCATATTGATTGTCATGGTTACCTCCCTCTACAAAAACAGACGAATCAGACAGTCGCAAAAAATGCAGATAGAAAGAGAGACGGGGGGACAGAGAGAGAGACAGAGAAAGGCTGGCAGGGAGAGAGAGAAAGAGAGAGAGAGAGAAGAGGAAGAAGAGAGAGGCAGAGAAAGGGTGGCAGAGAGAGAGAGAGAGACAAGGGGGAAGAAGAGAGGAAAAGAAAGGGTGGCAGGGAGAGAGAGAGAGAAGGGGGAAGAAGAGAGGAAAAGAAAGGGTGGCAGGAAGAGAGAGAGAGAGAGAGAGAGAGAAGGGGGAAGAAGAGGCAGAGAAAGGGTGGCAGGAAGAGAGAGAGAGAGAGAGAGAGAGAGAGAGAGAGAGAGAGAAGGGGGAAGAAGAGAGGCAAAGAAAGGGTGGCAGGGAGAGATAGAGAGAGAGAGAAGGGGGAAGAAGAGGCAGAGAAAGGGTGGCAGGGAGAGAGAGAGAGGGAGAGAAGGGGGAAGAAGAGAGGCAGAGAAAGGGTGGCAGGGAGAGAGAGAGAGAGGGAGAGAAGGGGGAAGAAGAAAGGCAGAGAAAGGGTGGAAGGAAGAGAGAGAAATAGAAGGGGAGACAGAAAAGGGCGAAGATAGAGAAAGGGAAGAAAGGGAAAGAGGGGGTGGGAGAAAGAGAGAATGTGAGGGAACGGGAATTAAAAAGAGAGAGAGAGAGAAAAAGATAGAGACAAGGGGGAACGAGTGAGAGAGAAAGGGAAGAGAAGAAGGGCGAGAAAATGACAGAGAGAGATAAAAAAGAAACAGAGAGGAAGGGAGGGAGAAATAGCTAGAAATGAGAGAGAGAGAGAGAAAAGGAGGGACAGAGAGTCAGAAAGGGAACAAAAAGAGAGGGCAACTGAGAGAAGGAGAGGGCAATTAGAGAAAAAAGGTAGAGAGAAAAAAAACATTAGATTGAGAAAAGAGAGGGAAATAGAGAGAAAGAAAGGGAGTAAGACCGAAAGTAGAAAAAAGAGAGAAACGGAAGAAAGAAAGGAATAAAAGGGAATAAAAAGAGCAAGAAATAGAAAGAGGGTAAGAGAGAGCAAAAGAGTGAGAAAAGAGAGGGAAATGAGGAGTGACAGAAAAGGGGAGGATGAGAGCAAGAGAAAAAAGGAAGGAAGAGGAAGCAAGAGGGGAGGAAAAAGGGAGAAAGAATGAGACAGAGAGAGACAGGGAAAAGGACAGAAAAAGAAAGGAAGGAAATAATGAGAGACAAATAGAGGGTTGGGAGAGTACAAGTGAGAAAAGAGGGAAATCATGGATAGAGTGAGAGAAAGAGAAGAGGTGGAAGAGAAAGAATTTGTGATGAAAGAGAGGAAGGGAGGGAGACAGAAAGAGAGGTAGAGAAATGAGAGAAAAAGAAAGGGAGCAAAGGACAGAATGAGAGAGATACAGATGAGAAAAAGAAATGGAAAGAAAGGAGAGAAAGAGAAAAAGGTGGGGAAGAGAGAGAGAGCAAAAGACTAGTAAAGTAGACAGGAAATGGACAGAGATATAGAGAAGGGGGAGGGGAAATGGGAAGGAAGAGACAGGGAAAGAGAAGGAAATAGGAAAAGAAAAGGAAGAGAAAGAGAGAGGGAGTCAGTGTGAGAGAGAGAAAGTGAGAGAGAAAAAGAAGGAAATGGAGAGCGAGAGGAAAGGAAGTAAGAGAAGAGGGGGATAGAGAGGGAAATGGAGTGAGAAAGAAAAGGATGGAGAGACAAAAGGAAGATAGCTTGGAAAGGAGGGAGAGAAATAGAGAGAAAGACAGAGAAGATGGAGAGCGAAAGTAGAAAGAAGTGAGAGAGAGGGAAGAAAGGAAACGAAGAGAGGGAGAGAGAAAAATAAAAGGTATGTGAGTGTGACAGACAGAGAGAGAGAGAAGGGGAAGAGGCGAAAAGGGAGGAAAGGAAGAAAGAGAAAGAGAGAGGGGAAGAAAACCACCACATGAAAATCATGAAAGTGGACATTTGGGGCTCAGCAATCAGTGAGAGAGAGAGAGAGAGAGAGAGAGAGAGAGGGCGAGAGAGATCAGATTAAAGATAGGTTGTCTTTGGAGGCCAAATCCAGGCATGCTTTATGTTTATGTTTTCCTCTATCAGCGCTCATCGCCCTCTTTCTTTCTCCATGCATGCTGCTGCATTTCATTTAGAGCCCCCCAATGCCCCCATCCCCCCCCCCTCCACCACACACGTCCTGAATGGCTATCAAAAAGCACACATGAATAGGCACCATCGTCACTGATTGAGGTTAGGGGAGGGGTGGAGGGGTTGGAGGAGGAGGGAAGTAGTGGTGGTGGTGGAGAGGAGGATTGGGGGTGGGCTGGAGGAGTCGTGGATGGATGGACGGATGGACGGACGCTCATCCCTGTCTCCTCCCACCATCATGCCCCCAACTCCAGCCATAGCAGCATCAGCAGCAGCATCAGCACCAGACTGAGCTACTTTTTATAACCACATGTTGCTGTGCCGACTGACTGCATTAGTGTTAGCCTGCAGCTGCTGCTTTCTCACTCGCACACACACTCTCCCTCCCTCCCTCCTTCCCTCCCTCCCTCCTTCTCTCCCTCTCCGATGTTTTGTCCATCAGCAAGCGCTAGAGTGCTTCAATTTAGAGTTTCAGCCACCTGTGACAAGCTGATGTTTCCTCTACGCCATTCACACGGACAGCGCTGAGAGAGAGGTATACAGAGAGAGAAAGAGAGAGAAGTGCTGCTTTTTATGCTGAGTATTAGGAGAGAAGTGATCAGCAACAGCTTAACTGACCCAAATGTAAGGTAAGACCATTGCTTTTCAGGTTTTTCCAAAGTCTGTGCTTATTATTCTGAGCTACAGTTGTCTGTCCTTGTTTGTCTTTTGGCTCTATGGTGGGAAAAGTGTGGAGAAGTGGGCAGGTAGAGCATGCACGGATTTCAAAATGCCCACCAATGTCTGTCAGAAATCAACATGATTCTTGCACATTCTTGCACATGCAAACCACAGCAGGATTGATCCGAAGTATCCGGGTGGTGATGTGTATACAACAGCAGCAGAGCTGCATGTATCAACAGGTGGCTGCCGTGTCCATGACGCCTCCTGCGGTGTTGCCCGTCTCCCAGCATGAATGGAAGCAGGCAGCGGGGGTGTTTATTTCTGACGCTCTGTAATGATTCCAATCCAGACTGCTGTGATGAGCAAGAACGGGCAATACCGCTGACTGTCTTCACAATCTGATACTGAGGAATACCAAAGGCTGCCTATGCTGATATGTACTCATAAATGCTGATACTTTTAAAAGTGGTATTATGCAAATCGAAAAAGGAAATTCACTGAATTGTCCAACTCCTTCTCTATTTGAGGGCTAATCTAAGCAGCCTTTTTGTCCATGGCCATGTTCAAACAGGGGATTCCAAGAAGAGTGCAATGAAAATTTTGTTTGTATCCTTTAAAATGAGGTGGAAAATCTTTGCATTAGCCTTAATTAAACTTGTCCAAAGGAGAGCACCAACCGGACTCACCACAGGGTCCAAACATTCAGAACCACTGATGAAACTACACACACTGCATCGCTAACCAGTGACTTCCAACAGTGTGCTTAATAATCAGATTTCGTCAGTAACCCATTCAGCGTGTTTACATGCGCCTGGGTAATCAGATAATGGTAAAACTCCTGGTCTACCTGAGTCAGGCAGTAATTGGATTTCTGCTTTGCAACCGGCTGAAAAACTCCCAGAATAAGATGTGATGTAAACATAAAGTAAATCTCATCGTCATGCTGTCACTTTTTTCAAAAACATCAACTCACTTTAGCAGCACATATGAATCTTCATCATCTAGAGGATAAAAATATTCTAGTCGTTCATTTTGTTAAACTCTGCTGCTTTTTCCATGAGAATGTTTGTTTATGGACATGTGCAGAGTGAGAAATCCGAAAGAAATCAGAGTAAGGGTCTTCATACGCTGAGAAACCTGGATTTTCGAATCATATTTATAGCCTCAATCTCATCAGAATACTATTTACATGACCACTTGAATAAGCATATAACTGCCAAAAGCTGATAGTTACTGTATGAATAGGTGCATTTAAATGCACTCATTGTTCAGTTGTTCTGACCGCTGCTCAGCATTTTACTCTTACTGCCTTAAATAAAACCCAGAATCAGATCCTGGAAATTGCTGGTGGCTGGACTTTACACCAAGAAAGAAAGCCACCCTAAAATCTTTAAGATGAGCAGACAAGTGCTGATGGTTTGTTACCTCAGATAATGTTATTAGCCGCCACTGACGTTGGGCACTGTTGTGAGCCGCTAGTTAGCAAGTACCACTCAGCATTTTACTATTACTGCCTTAAATCAAAGCCAGAACACGACTACAAAACATGCCAGTGCGTGACATGCCTAGAAATTTCCTACAAGAAAGGCAATTAATGTAAAAACGCTAGTGCTCTGTTACCTAGGGCAGTTAGGGGCAGTCGTGGGCTGGAGGTTAGGGAACTGGCCCTGTGACGAAGGTGGCTGGTTCGATCCCCAGTGCCGACAGTCCATGATTGAGGTGTCCTTGAGCAAGACACCTAACCCCCAATTGCTCCACCGCTCCAGGCAAGTGTGCGCACTGCCCCCTAGTGTGTGTGTGTATGTGGTGTTTCACTTCACGGGTGGGTTAAATGCAGAGGTGGAATTTCCCCGTTTGTGGGATTAAAAAAGTATCACTTAACTTACCTCAGCTAATGTTACTAGCCAAGTTTATTCACCTAATTTCTTTTAGCTTGAAAACACTGGAGTTTGTGAGAAGCTAGTCAGCTGATCTGAAGTGATAAATTCAGTAAATGATGTTGATTATAAACGTAAAATGAACTTGATTTTGATGTTTATTAGTGCTCTCACTGTGATGTGTTCTGTGCTCCAGTCTGCTAAGCAGTGCTATGCTAAGCTGTGCTCCGCAGTGTATGGATTCACTGAATATTATAAAATGGTGCTCCTGCAGCAATTATAGACGTTTTAATTAATATGATATCATTAATGTGATTAAAATGACTTATTATGAGGTTGATCCTTTGTTTGTTTTCCTCTTAAAGGAGAATTCCCTTTTTTTCACAATACTTTGCGAACGGTTGAGGTGTAAACAAATTCATGCTACACCGTAGAGAAATGTAGCATTATCTTTACAGTGGTCATGATAGGAACCAGGTATCACAGTGTTCACAATGCAATAGCAGTCATTTTACTTACTATCCAAAATGACCAGTGATCCTACTCATCTTCTAAGTTTTAGATGTAATGTTGACAATGATAAAATAGCAGTAAATATGCAAAAAATCTCGCAACACTCTCCATAAATGGATGTTTTAAGCCAAAATAATTTTCGAACCTACAGTAAGACAGTGTCCTAGTCCTCATGCAACATATAAATGACCAGTTCTTTTAATAACTTTCCTTGAGGAAAGAGAGGCATTAAAGCATTAAACCCCTGAGATGTCTGGTTCCTATCACCACCACTGTGAAAAACCTTGTTTCTCTAGAGTGGAGCTTTTTCTACAACGTTCTACTAAATGTCATTTTGCAGAATTTTTTGTAAAAACGGTGGCGTTCCCATTTAAAAGGACTATGAATAGATGAAAAGAATAGATGATTTCAATGTCTTTTATTTGCGCTGCAACATCTGCAGCTTAACTCTAAGACTGCATCCAAACCATGTACTATGCTATACTGTATAATGTAACACTACACTGTAGCAAAATATACTGTATAATACAACGCTGTGCTATTGTATGCCATACTGTATAATACACCACTATACTATACAATACTTTATAATACAACACTATACTATAGTATGCTATACTGTATAATACACCACTATACTATACAATACTGTATAATACAACACTATACTATAGTATGCTGTACTGTATTATAAAACACTATACTTTATAATACAAGTCTATACTATAGTATACTATACTGTATTATACAACACTATACTATAGTATGCTATACTGTATAATACACCACTGTACTGTACAATACTTCAAAATACAACACTATACTATAGTATGCTGTACTGTATTATACAACACTATACTATACTTTATAATACAACACTATACTATAGTATGCTGTACTGTATTATACAACACTATACTATACTTTATAATACAACACTATACTATAGTATGCTGTACTGTATTATACAACACTATACTATACTATACTTTATAATACAACACTATATTATGCTATACTATATTCGGTAACAAAACACTATACTGTACAATGCCATACTACATACATTACACATAACCATGCTATGCTGTGCTGTACTATATTATGCTATACTGCACTATACATTCTGTGCTACTGAACGTGCTGCTAAAGGTGGTGTGCTATTTTGACATAGTATTTGTATGGTAGTATACAGTTTTGGATGGAGCCTTAAAAAATACAGGGGGTGACATCACAGCAGTCATATGAATATGTAAATGACAAGCATATCTACCTTGAAGGCACAGCAAAAAATTGACCGCTACAGCTAGCCCTCCCTCATTAGCTTCTCCCTCCAGGCCTCATGGGCGATTGGGTCATCTAATTCTCATGGGAGTGAGGGGGTTTTTTCTCTCTGGATTCTGAGATACATGAGAGGATTTTAAACACGGAAAGCATTAAAAATGAATCTCATCACAGAGATGATGTAATTTGTGGAGTGGGTGGGGCTCTGAAGTTCATGTCAGAATCTTAACGAATGATGCCTGATGGGATAATACAAAAGGAAAAGCTGAGCGTGAAAGACAAGGAGGTTACTACACCCATCCAACGTTTCAATAATAACAGCTTCTACTTTTCTCAGAAGCCTTTACACTACATGTTGGAACATTGCTTTGAGGATTTGATTCCATTTAGTGAGGTCAGGTGATGATGTTGGATGATCAATTCTGGATCTTTCCAACTCATCCCAAAGGTATTGGATGGAGCTCAGAGAAGACAGTTTCATTGCTCCACAGCCCAATGCTGGGGGGCTTTATACCCCTTAAGCTGATGCTTTGCTTTGGGTATAGTCAGATCACGTTTTGTTAATTTTATGCCAAAACATCCTATATTTTCACTAAGAAAGTGAGCAAAACATCTTTTGACCAACTTTTGCATGCGTGGAGGTTGAAGTACTGGGTCTATTCATCCTTTTACCAGCTTGAATTTATAGGTTGAGACGTGTGGGACCATTTAGGGTTTTTTTTGTCCACTCCCTCCGTCCTCGTCCACCGCACTCACCCTGATAAATAAGTTAGCCTCCACTCATTCTGACACATGATGGCAGTCTTGGCAAGGGCTGACTAGGAACAGGGTTAATGCACTGTGTCTGTCCACTCTCATTGTCACAATACAGCAGAATGCTCCTGCCACTGAGTTATGGATGGCTCTGCTGGATGAATGGTCCTGTTGTTGCTCTGCTCAAAGTGATGTTTAATCCTGAGCTGTAATGTCTTTCCTCGTTCTGGGACAGTGATTAGCTGTAAATCCTTGCTGCGTATAATCAAGTCCAAAGGCCATCTTCACAGGAAGTGCAGAGATAGAGGAGGAAGGCTATTAGGGGCTCCCATTCGTTCTCCATGCGCTCAACATGAAGTCGTTCCGTTCACTTTCACAAGATGTTGTTGCCAAGTTTCATGTATTCACAGAGCTGTGGAACCTGTGGAAGGTCTGGACACACATGGTCAAAGTTACCAGCTTACAAAGATCCTTCCCATAACTTTGGCTAGTCGTGTGCAAAAGTTTTGGCACCCACCTCTGGTCAAATGACATGTTTTGTTGATTGTTCTGAGTGTCCTCTACAGAGGATTACAGTGATATTTCAAACATACTGTTTGTGTTATTTAGTATCACATGTCTTCAATCTCATAATCAGTCATCCAGTCTGTTTAAATGGAGAAAAGTGGTCACTCTGTTACTTGGTGTCATTGTGTGCACCACACTAAACATGGACCAGTGAAAGCAAAGGAGACAGTTGTCTGAGGAGATCAATAAAATATATATACAAGCATGTTGAAGGTTATAAGATTGTCCAAACAGCTTGATGCCCTTTTGACTACAGTTAGAAATACTATTAAGTAGTTTAAGGTCCATGGGACTGTAGCCAACCTCCCGGGACATGGCCACAAGGCAAAAATTGACCCCAGATCGAACAGAATAGTGTGAATAGTAGACAAAGAGCCAAAGAAAAGACACAAGTTGAACTCCAAGGTCAAGGTACACCAGTGCCTAATGTCTGTTGGTTTTTAAATGACAGTGGGCTCCATGGAAGAAAACCCAGGAGAACTCCATTGTTGAAAGAAAAACACAAAAAAGACAGACTGGAATTTGTTAAAATGCATATTGATGAGCCACAATGCTTCTGGGCAGATGCCCTTTGGACAGTTGGGTCAAAACTGGAGCTTTTTGACAAGTCACATCAGCTCTATGCTCATAGACGAAAATAAGTTTTCAAAGAAAAGACCTCAGTCATGTTTTGGGGCTGCTTTGCTGCATCTGGCATGGGGTGCCTTGAATTTGTGCAATGAAATCTCAAGACTATCGGAAGCAAAACGTACTGCCCAGTGTCAGAAAACTCTGTCAAGGTTGCTGGTAACTCCAGTGTGACAATGATCCTAAACACACACCTAAAAACACCCAAGAGTTCATAAGAACAAAACACTGGACTATTCTGACGTGGCTTTCTATGAACCCTGATCTGAATCCTATTGAACATCTATGGAAAGAGCTGAAACATGCAGTCTGGAGAAGGTGCCCTTGAAACCTGAGACAGCTGGAGCAGTTAGCTTAGGAAGAGTGGACCAAACTAGTGCAGATGTCTCACTGAGAGCTACAGAAATGTCTTATTTGCAGTGATTACACAAGGTTATGCAAAAAACATTAGCCTGAGGGTGCCATCGTTTTCATCCATGCCATTCTCATTGTTTTATTATTTAAAATATTATATAATATTATGTAATTATATTACAAATATTAATAAGATATTTTGTTGCATAATCTGTTTTCTGTTAAATATGGAATAAACAATAGTGCATTCCAATTACGTTAGTCAGTTTCAAGCTTTTTCAAAGAAAATTGTGTGCTCTTCTTTTCCGGTGTAAGGGTACCAGCAATTTTGACCACATCTGTATATCTGTTCAGCTTGCAGCAGTTTAGTCCTGCCAATTTACGTTGACGTTATAAGGAGTGTTGACATTATAAGGCACAATATAGGACAGCCAATCAAAACATACATCAGTCTAACAGAGATTGGAAACAGTCGTGTAAAAATGAATTATGGCTGTTTTTGGTGCATGAACAAATGTCGTAAGTGCAAAAATAATCATAATAAAGGAAAAAAAAGACATGGGCTCTTTGAATTCTTTTTGAAATACCCCCCCAACAAATAGTCTTCACAACCAACAATGGTGTCAGAGTATGTGGAACCATTTGAAAAGTAAAAAAAAGAGAAGATGCCAAGATTTAGCATAGATGAATCGGGGGGGTGGGGGGTGGGGTGGGGGGGTGTCTTACAATTTAACAGTTACGGTTCTGCTGTCCACTATTATTGTAAAATGTAAAAAATAGTGAAAATGAGGAAAACCTTTCATACGTACATGTGTCCAAACCTTTAGCTGGAACTGTACTTTGGCTGAGATCTGCCTATTTTTCTGACCATGGAAATGGGTCACCATGTAACAGTGATGCAAAAAGTGGACTTTAACTGTAGTGACACCCGACTGCTTCATTCTATCTGCCTGTACCATATGGCTCCTTTGATGCGCAGGAAAATCTGATTCACCTTGATGGCTTTCTTAGAAGGTTGCAATGGGCAAGTGGAGTCGACATTGTGTGCCAGAAATCTCCCAGCAAGCCTGTGGGGTTCTGAATTTCACATCAGAGAACGGTTATGAGTGATGCATGACTGGAGAACAAGAAAATAGGAAAGGCTGAACATGAATGAAGTGTGGGTCGGCCTCGTCTCGTCTCGTCTCGTCTCAGCTTTAACAATAGAACATTAGACAGCAGGGCGAAATACTCATCGTTGTTCGTCAGCTAATATGTTTGGTGTCTGAAGTTTGCTTTTTTCGTTTTGTACTGGAGCTATGAGGCTAATTTAGCTAACAAATAATGGAAGCTAACAAATAATGAGATTACTGAAGAGGTTGAGGCCACAGTGAGATGATTTAGGTGTGCAGACGGCTGCGATTTTCTGCCAAATCAAACGTTTCTTGGCTGATCAGGTACACTCTTTAAAAAAGATGGTTCGTCAAGTGTTCCTTGGTAAAGAAAATGATTCTATATAGAACCACTCAAAGAACCACTTGCATGCTTAAAGGGTTCTTTACATGGTGAAATGGTTCTTCTGATTGATGGAGAATTTGTTGTATATGGTTCTACAAAGCATCTTTTTGGGAATGGTTCTATATAGCACCTAAAAGGGTTCTGCTATTGTTACATTGTCAAGCTTGTAACAATACAACAACCATGTTGGTTCTATATACAACCCATACAAAGAACCATTAAAGCATGAAACTGTTTTTTGAGCAGTTAGGGTTATAAATAGAACCATCTTACTTATTGAAGAGCCATATTTAAGACATTTGACCCCATTCTCCATATGGCTGAGGTGGATGTGGTCCAATTGGGATAATTCTGATTAGACATGATTGTGAGTGCTGTTTTGATTGGGAATAAAAAGACTAGATATGCATCAGATGCATGCAAAAAGTCAGGTTTGACTAGATGTCTGGATCTACCTTTAGGAAAGCAATGGTGCTCTAGTTACAGCCTTGGATAAACTCTTGGGACTATATAAAATTAAATAAGATTTAAAAAGACATTGCCTCACTGCTATATCTGGGCTAAAATGTCTCGTATACACTGTAGCTCAAATATTTAGAATTTGTTAGAATTAATATTGTTGTATATACATAAATGCAAGACAGTAAACCATTAAGTTATTTATTTTTCAGTGAAAATTAGCAAGTACTCATCACATTTTTCAGTATTTAGTGTTTCCACCCTTTGACCTTGGACAGTCCATTGTTCTCACCAGCAGCTTCTTTGTCTGATTTATAAATATCCTTCTTTTCTCAGTAAGAGCTTCTTGACAGCTACACATCCTTTCAGACCCAAAGTGTTGAGTTGTCTTCTCATAGTGGAAGGATAGACAGAAACACCTGGGGATTTTTTATGGCCTAAAGTAAGAGTGGAGGTTGATTTTCTCCTCTCTCTCAAAGATGAACGTTGTATGAGCCACAGTTAAGTATTTTGATGTTTTGTTCATAATTGTCTTTTTTGTTGGCTTTGTGAGTGTGCACCCTCTATAGGTGATGGGTGTTACCCTATAAACCTGTGAATGAGATGCGTGACGGGGAGGAAGGCACAGCGGCAATACCGTCATTGACCTCAGTTGGTACTCAGTTGGTACTCGGTAGGCGTACCTCAGTTCTGCTTGTTGTAAGGCTATGCCATTGGGGCCTGTTAGCCAAAACAACCTGCTCTACCCTGGGATTGCCTAACAGTTATTAATGCGATATTTACGGACTTCATGCTACCACTGCATATTTAATTTCCGGCGACATTTTGCTTCAAACACTCTTTTTGGATTTCTTGGAAACCAACTGTGAGTCTGACACTGAATCTGTCTTCTCTTGTGTGGTAAAGACAATTGGAAACTGGAAACAATGGGTTAAAGGACAAACTCAAACTGTTTTTACCATTACAAACGTATTTAGTACTGTTTATCTGATGAGGACAGTTTTGGTGGTCTACCAGGACCTGCGCAGTTATTAGGCATCCTGTTTTCTCTGTATTTTTAAATCATTTTTTTAACTATAGTTTTAGAATCCTCTGAGTTTTTTTGCTTGTTTTCCTTTGCTGTTTCTGACGTGACTGAGAAAGCTGTAGACCGGGCTGGAGTGGAGACTTGTTTTCAGACTTCGACTTGATTTCTCCTGCTACACTCACCCACACAGCACTGCCTTCAAAGTAGGCAAAGTAACTTTTTCAAAGATCGGCGCATTTTTGTCTTCATTTCTTACTCTTATTTATTATTTCTATGCCACACTGATATAACCAAGGTGGTCGGCTTGTGGTAAAATGAAAAAAGTAAAAATTTTCACTGCCCACCTGCTCGGATATGTCCTCTTCCTCTTTAAGTAGCTTTTTCATTCTTGTCTTCTTGGTGCCATTTAAAAAAATTTTTTTGCAGTTTTAGTCAGTCTTCTCATGTTTGATGTATGAAAACTGTGACATTAGTTGTGAGCCAGCACCAGATTCACATCGCCATTCCATTTAATGTGCTAATCTTTTGAGGCTGATGTTAGCTTCTAATTCAAATCTCTGTTCCACCTTAAACATTGCAGTAGTTACATGCTAGAGCCCATACAGGTGTCTGAATGTAACTGCTACATCATTTAAGGTGGAACAGGAAATGAGAATAAGAAGCAAACTACAGCTTCATGTAATGTCAATTAACAGCACCTGAGCCAGTTATGATCAGCAAATAATGGATTGAACTCACAGTATCCAGCCCAAAAATGCTACAGGCTCATTGAATCTAGCAATGGCTGGATGGCATTGAGAATGGAGTTTTAATTGATTAATATCCAGCAAAGTGACTTTATAAATACATAGGTAATTATATATATATATATATATATATATATATATATATACATATACATATATATATATATATATATATATATATATATATTACATATATAACCGTCAGCTAATTGCTTCTTGATGCTTATTCCAAATGCTATGAAATAAGTATGAAATAAACTGTAAATACTTTTTGGATTCCTTTTAATACTTTTTTTTACATCATTCATGTTTCTGTGTAATATAATTGAAGTGACTCTGTGATATAAGTGAGTGTATGTGATTGGGTCTTTACTGGTGGTCTGTTTTCAGAGACTTCACCGCAGCTGAGCTTTTGTCGGACGTCCTGCCAGTCTGCAACCATGCCAGGCCTGATCAGCAAGGCCAAGCGTAGCGCCCTGCCACTCAGTGTCTCTGACATCACTTCCTGCGTCCGGGGTTACACCCTGGCTATGACGGCCTCCATGACGTATGAAAACATAGAGGACCACCCCATTGAAGGTGAGAGTCTCAAGAACTCAGGTTTTCTCAGTTTTGCTGGGACATTTATGGTAAAGTTACTCCTTATATCTCCTTCTGTCCACATGATCACACCGTGGATCTCATGATCCAGTGCTGGGTGGCACATGCAGTGCACATTATTTGTAGACAATGTTGAACGTTGCAGTACATGGATCCCTAAAGGACTGGGGTTACAAACACCTGCTGAATATCAAAATATCCAGTAGCAAAGTTAAATATTTACATTATTATATATCATATTATTATAAATATAAACTGTGCTTTCAGTTTGGGTGAATGTCAAAATTCAGATGACAAATTCCCAACTTTTTGTTTGCAGTGGTGAACTAATGCTTAAACCTGAACATTTCTGTTGTTCTAGATTAAACAAGTACATGTGAAACCTGTGAAAGACATTACATTTCTTTGTTTAAATTGAAGCCTGCAGCAGACGGTAACATGTCACTGCTGTTGGAACAAAACCTTGTGTCTCCAAAATGGTAACGATAGGAGCAAAAAAAAAACTTTCTGAACTTGTAATGGAAGTTAATGTAGCGAGATGTTTTGGACCATTTCAGCAGGTCGGTTCATCATGAAATTTTAACACAATGCAAAGGTTAACTGGAAAAAAAACAACAAAAGTGGAGATACAAGGTTTTCGCATGACAGCAATGATATATATCACGTTATAGCAGCGGCTCTTAAAGTAAAGAACTCATTGAGCTGCCACTGTTTTCCATTTCTAACAACTTACTGAAACCTGATTAGACTATAGCTCATATTCACAGTCAGGGATGGACTAAAGCAGAGGTATTGGTGGTTGGCACGGGTAAGAAAAGAGATAGAAAATTGCGAAAAAAAATTAATATTTAAACAAACAATTTAAACAAGATTTTTTTAAAAATGAAACTCTTATTGTCATTTGCTGCTGTTTATTTTATTCTGTTAGCCAGTTAATAATAGACTATAAACGTTCTGGACAAATGGGATGATCGTCAGTCCAGCTCCTAAAGGCCTAGCCAGTGGAAAGCCTGTGAGCTGCATCTAGGAAGATGGCAGTGAAATTCTGTTTGGACAGCTTTCCTTTTGTCATTTTAAGCTTGCAACCAAAACGTAACAAAGACATAAGAGTATCACTTGCAGAGTTTAAATGCAACACGCATGATGATAAAGTAAAAAGGACATTTTGGTTCCCAGAAACCATTAGGCTTTGTTTGAAGGCCAAGCAGCCCCAAAATATCATAGCCTGTATCAGAGCCTGTATTGAATCTCAATGTTCTTGCATTGTGTATCACCAGATAACACCGCTTTGTTACATATGTGATTACATTATTATATTACTCGAATGTTACATTATGATACATATCACAGTGTCATGTCCTTTCAACAGCGCAAGGTAATTGGAATTGGGATGCATCTGTTGTTACCAACGCATCTTTTGAGGACCAAGCTGGTCTTTCTTCATACAGTTTGAGTCTCAATCCTCTGACTGACACACAGTCACTTTTAAGACACGCATGAACGAGCAAGCGGAGCTTGAGCTGCACTCCAAGGAGCCACAAAGACGTTCATGGCAGACGGAAGACATTCCTCTGCCACCTTCCTTCCGACTGGGGAGAGCTCAGTGCTGTCACCCATGCTAGCATTTCAACATTAGCCTGTGGCACACACACATACACAAATCAGGGAAGGCTTTAAGCCCCAGAACACCACATATACAGTGCAAAAACTCTTAGACACCTGAGAAAATTACGGTTAAAAGCTATTTATTTAGACAATAGGTGTCTATTTGCTTAAAAAAACATTGATACATACTAATACAACTAGAAGGGGGAAGTTTGTGAGTGAACTCTAAGTTGGAATGACAAAGCCATTGCTCTAAAATACTAGGTGGTTGTTAGGGTGTGACTTTGGTATCCCAGGCGATTGCTAAAGTTTTTCTTGTCCTTTACTGTATTTTCCCAGGTGGTTGTTAAGGTGTTGCTGTAGCATCTGAGGTAATTGCTAAGGTGATGTTAAGGTATTGCCATGGTATTCCAGGTGATTGCTGAAATTTGCTTGGCCATTACTACATTATCCCAGGTGGTTGCTAAGGTGATGCTAAGCCTTTGCCATGGTGTTCCAGTTTATTGCTTTTTTTTTTTTTTGCTTGGCCTTTGCTATTACCCACGAGGTTGCTAAGATGTTGCTAGGCCTTTACTTTAATATCCCAGATGGTTGCTAATTTGTGTGTACATAGATGCTAGTATGTATATGCAACTGTCTGTAGCATATATGAGGGCCAGTGTGAGAGATGTTCCTTTGTGATATGATTTGGGACAGTTAGATTTGAATATTCTGAATATTCTGCTATCTATTTCCTGTGGGGAACAAAGAAAAATATATGTGTCTTTGGTCCAAAAAAGCACAAGCGCATTATTCCCATATAGGTACTGTGATCCTGCCAAGTCTGGTGGTTCTAGCTCAAAAACTTGTGAAAATGCTAGAATTATAAAGCAAAGAACAGTAAGCTGGCATTGTGAAGTCAACTTATCAAGCTTTACCAAACCTCTCCTTGTGGAAGCCGAGAATTAACTATAGTCAACATCTGCAGTTGCAAAGTCATAACAACATAATGTGTGAACAGCTGGGCTTCAGGGTGGCACTGCAGACAGTTTGAAGAGCCAAAGTAGGAAAAGTATTTGTTAATGCTGTTAACAAATATGTATGCCTTTAATTATTATTGCCTTAACGTGTTGACTTTACATAGTCCCGACTGATATTTTAAAAGTATAATTTTTCAATGCCAAAGATAAGGGCCTAAATGTTATTCTTGACCACAGAAGCAATTGAGAAAATGTATCTGAAGCCTTATCAGTCTACTAATATGTTTTCTCAGTCTGGTGCACTGTGCTTCAGAAGGACAGAAGTAGGCCTTCCACGAACGTCAACTGTCAATATGTAGTCTGGAAATGTCACTAGTACCTTATGTTTATCAACATTTACTTTTATTTATTTGGTAGATGCCCTTATCCAGAGTGACTTTGGTGTGTAGCTGTAGTTCTGCATCATGGTGGAGAGGTAGTGTGAAACTGAGCTCTTTGTAGTCTGGAATATCACAGGGAGACAGAAACAGAATATGTAAATATGAGAATATTTATTCACCAAGTACCAGACGTACAAGTAATTTCTCTTGGTGCAGGTGTCAACACATACAAACAAACACAAGACAGAGAAAAATATGCTACATATAGACATAAAACCGACAGTGCAGAATAACACATTTCTTGAGCTGTCACAGAAAATACATGCACTGCTGGGCAGTAGGGCTTCTTCACAACTGCAGTGCTGTGTCTGTCCCATTTTAGACTTTCCTTAATTGTGGTGCTCAGGATTTTATAAGAATGTGCTCTGCTGACTATGGAGCCATGTGTTTCCAGTGGAGCCAGTAAAATGATCTCAGTAGGGGAGCTACATGGGAAAACTTCGGGATGTTGTGGAACAGTTGAGCCACAGCTTTGTAGAAAGAAATTGCATGTGAGCGAACACCAGAAAGCAGTGGACTTTTTCTACAAATGCTCTGAGGTAGGAATCTGCATGAAACACTCCAAAATTTCAGGCCATATATGCTGCATATGCTACTAGAGAGGCGAGAAGCTCAGTCCTGTCTTATTGAGTCTCAGTTTTACGCAATGGGTCTCCATCTATGAAAACATATCAGATGTGGATCTTCTGTGAGAAGAGGAACAGAAGTAGAGCAGAGTGTTATCAGCATAGATGGAAAAACCATGTGAGCTCATCACAGCTCTCAGTTATTTTGTATGTAAGGAGAAGAGAAGTTGGCCAAGAACTGACCCCTGGGGAACTTTGAAGCTGTAAAGAACTGAGAGAACTGCTCCAGGCTGTCTGGTAGGATTGATCTTAACATAAGGGAAAAAATACAGAGTTGTGCTAAGTTCCAAAGCTTTGGTGGTTCATGGTGTCAGAGGTGGCTGACACATCAAGAAGAATGAGGTCCATTAACCTAGATTTCCTCCTAGCTGAGCTTTTAAAGAGCTTTTGTGACTGACAGTTGAATAGCTTCCGTGGAGTGTCCAAAAGCTGGATTCTCAAAACAAGGCATCCTATCATCTAAGTCTTGGTCATAACTGGCTGCTCCAAAAATCAAAAGTCAAAATGTGGGAACCTGAAAGCAGCAGAATAGGTACGCAGATCGAGTCATTTTAAAGACAAATGTAGGCCCGTGATTGGTCAGGAGTAATGAATGAATGACGTAGCATTAGAGTCTTTTTGGCAGAACTTTCACTAAAGCTTCCATTTCTCAGCAGTTTTTACCTGTTTATTTATACCTTCATATGCAGTAACAAATTCATTTTTAAGTTCTTATCATTGTTTACACTAGACCTTATTATGCATTGAGAAGGTTGCCAAGAAATCAGGAAGTCGTTCCAGGTTTAGAAGGCTCAAAAGACCATCATTAGCAACCTCTATAAAGCTTTGAGAATCCAGCCAAGGCTTGTATTTGGACTGGTTGGTGTCATGAATGTGTTTCCGCTGAAAATGAAAAGTGAAGGTGGGAATCTGGTGCCTGTTCTAAGGTTTTGAACCGAAATGGTAGGAGTGAAGTGGATCAATAGTCTGCAGCATTTGTTGGATAGAAGGTGACTTTCTTAAGGCACAATGGTGAGAGGGATGATATTCATCACTTCATCCTCAGTGAGTGATTTGAAGGTTAGCAGTGTCAGCCTCGAGTTATGTGTGTGGGTTGCCACTGCCTTGGATGGATGATTGAAAGCATTGCATATATCGCGCTTCTGTTCGGAGTATGTCATGAAGTCATTTGCAGCGTGAGGCGATTATTCGTGGGAGGGGGATTAAGCAGAGAGAAGCAGGAAAAGAACAATTTATGTGGGTTTGAGACGCAACCATTGATTTTGGAATGAAAGAAAATCCAGTTTTTGCTGCTGAGACAGCTGAAGGAAAGGAAAGGAATGGCTCAGGACAGTTGGCCAGATTCTTCAGGGAGCTGTTTTTATTTTTTCTCAGCTCTGTTGTAGTATTGTTTTATCAGATCTGAAAGTGTCAGAGAACCAGGGACTCAAATCCAGTTTACTGTCCTAGTTGTTGTAGTCACTGGTAGTTGATTGAACAATTGTTAGTATAACCGAGTAGCCACCTAGTGTCATACATACATACAGTGATTACAAAATCTAGACCAGAAGCTGGGTTCATCTGTGTGGTTTAGACCAGGGGTCTTCAACTCCCAGCAAAGGTGATTTCCTTGTTCTAACACTCATCTTAACTGCCAGATTTGTTTGAGAACGGCAGTTACCCAGTGGTGGACACTGGGCCTCCAGGCCTACAATGGAAGACACCTGGTTTAGATGTAAGGGCAGAGTGAGTCCAGAAAACAGGCATAAGCAGAAAGTCATGGCGGAGTCATTGTGTATATTGACCCAGATAGCATGTGGGCCACTTCTGGCAAAGTTATGGCATTGCTGACCCATGGCACTGGCTACCTACATGTGAGCCAAAAGTGGCCCACATATTAAAATGCTCATATGGCCCACATGTCTCAAAACAGATCTGGGCCACTTCTGACAAACATTGCCAGTGCGGATTTGAGCTACATGATAATCAATTATATTTTAAAGAGGAGTTAAAAGGACTTTAGGGGAGCATACAGCCAAATCTTGGCCATATATGGCACAGTACACTGTAAAACATCCAACCTAAAATGTTTTAGATTTTGTGACATTGTATTTGTTATTTCAACAAAGAGAAACACAAGGTTAAAATGCTAATTTTAGTTAATTCAACACAATCTGCCTCAGTACTAGGACCGCTACTATGTGTCTTAGTTTGCAGTTTAATTCAGATTTAATGTACAGTGATTTATGGCTGCTTAAAAGTGTTAACTTTTACTGATCTTAACAACACTGATCTGCGGTTCACTGAACTTAAACTTTTCTGTGATTTATTTCAAATGAAACCATTTTTTTTCATGGTGTCGTACACATTTTGGACATGTAGGCTTATAAACAGAAGTACCTGAGTAGTGCAGTGGGCTGAGAGTTTGCTCATTTATCCGGAAATCGTGAGTTCAATTCCCATCAACACCATAGCCACCTGCAACTGGTGGTACAAGAGTGTTAAACACCGCCTCTCCTTGAGCCTCACAGCACTGTGCAGCATTCCCACCCAGCAGGGCAGTTTTTGTAATGACCTGGGTTTTGTACTAATGATTTAAAGTGGCGGGCCAGTTCTGGTAGTGGTGCTTTAAATGTGGCTGAGATGTGGTCCTGTAATGGCAATAAACAGGCTGAGTTCTGGCAGCTGCATCTGGCCGACTTCTGTGCCATCATTCCATGTGGTATATGGGCCACATCTAAATGCCAGATGTGGCCCAGGTTTGGGCCATATCAAATCTGCTATCTGGGGAAGCTTCTAAGCAGCACAATCATCATCAAGAAAGACCAGCCATCTTAACAAAATCAAGCCAATTTCACTTGGTCATAAAAAGGGCTGCATTTTCCCAAACTTTCACAGCACACTGTTACAGAGCAGTCGAAGCGTTCAAAATTATACTACAGCCCAGTATTCTTCAAATAGATGTGGTCCTGTATTGAACAGAAAAATCCAGACAGCAAAAAATGACGTCTAAATCGATAGTCCTGTTATTGAATTCAGTAGTAGAGCCCACTTTGTCATAACAAACCTTTTTTAAGCAGCTGATTGTCATTAAATTACTACCTTTTATTTTCCTAATACTAATGCATTTCTATACATGTGTATTAACATTTTAGGTTTGTGTCATATATTGTTTTCTTGAAGGTATCTTTATTTACCCACTGGAGGAGGGTGCTGTGGTGGTGGGCTTTGAGGCAATGATATCCACTCAGATAATAACAGTGCAGATCAAAGACAAGGCGAAAATCGATGACTGTTACTTCGACTGCTGCACGGCCACCAATGGAGCCCTACAGAGTGGGAGTGGTGAGGCTTCCTGCTTTTCCTTTAGTCTTTAGTGCTCTACTCGCCCAAAATGCAGCCATGTTTGGTGTCTGAAGTTTGCTTCTTTGATTTTGCACTTAAATTACGAGGCTAATGTTGCTATCAAGTAACAGTCCTTGCCTAGATATTGATTAGCAAACTTTAGTCTTGCCCTTGCTGGATGTTCTTTTTAGACAGCAAAGGCTTCCTGCTGGTGCACCTCACATGTAGGTCAAATGTGTGCAGTCTCTTTCTAATTGTAGATGCATGCACATTGACATCAACAGTGGCAGGAGCGAACTGTAGATCTTGTCATGAAATTTTGGGGTTCTTTGAGACTCATTTAGCATCTTACCGTCTACTTTTCAGATTAAATTCACTGGGGTGGCCTGGCCTGGAACAGTTGGCGGTGGTTTTAAATGTTCTCCACTTGTAGATCATCTTCCAGACAGTGGAACAATTGATTTCTAGTACTTTGGAAACCCCATCCCAGACTTATAGACATCTGCAACCTTCTTTCTGAAGGCCAACCTTTTGAAGAATGATACCTGGATATCAAAATATGTTGAAAAAAAAATCTAACTTTTCATAGGGTGTACTTACTTCTTCACACGACTGTATGTCATACAGTATCCGAAACCACATTGTGTGAGTTACATTAGCTTTGTAGCTCTGGTACAAAAGGAAAGAAGCACACTTTGATGTAAAAAGAAAATTGTATTCATTGGATTTTTTATTCCAACTAGCTCTTTAGCCTCTTGCTGAATGTTCTGCGTGGTTGTCCTTGATTTGAAAATACTGTCATTAATATCATAAGCCTTACTAGTGGGAGGTTTTGACTTTTGTTTCTTAATGAATATCTCCATAAGGATGATGTGATCTCTTCTTCAGCACTCTCAGTATAAGACACTGTGGTGGTGACTCCACTTCATTCCTCATCAAAGGTCACAGAACATATAGATTATGAAAGCAGGATAGGGGCTTGATTGGATTTGCGACTGTACTGCAGGTCAGGTGCTGCTGGATGAGGATTTGGAGCGGAGGGTCCTTGTGGTAAACCTCGGGGTCATTCCCCCTCTGGAGACCGTTAACGTGCTGGTCAGCACGTCTTCTGAGCTGTCTACCCTTCCAAATGGAGGCATCCGGGTCACCTCACCACCTGTCTGCACCCCGAGGGTCCAGCGTTCCATTAAAGAGGAGCAGGCCTTCTCTCCGAGCACAAGCAGGAAGTAAGACCCCTGTTGCTTCTTGCCATTTAGCAGCTAGCACTTTTCCATCAGTCATTTCTTAGCCACCAGTGCAGACTTCTAATGGAAACTAACTTCTCGGGTGTAGTGCTAAGGGGGTGCTAAGGGATGCTGAAACACCTCCTGAAAATCATTCAGCACCTCCACTAGCACCCCTGAAAAATATTCAGTAGGGAACCTAGAGATTAAGGCCTTCCGTTCAGGCCACAAATGTAAAACTCAGTGAAAAACGAGGAGAAAACACCTGTTTGATATGTGTGTATGAAGCTTGTTAAAGACATTCTATGTTTTATTTGAAGGTTTTAACAGCTACATTAACATTTAATCCAAAAGTCTGAGACCACATGGAAAATCTGTTTTTTTAAACTTGGAAATAAACAATGGAAAGTTTAGAATCTTGAAAAAAGGCAAAACAAAGAAAAGTTAAGAAAATCAAACTGAAGATAAAATTCAAAATTCTGCACTATTTCTGGGTCACTATTCAAATTGAAGCAAATTTGCAACGCTGACCATGTTAGAGCTTCCAGTGAAGCGTTTGTTCCCACTCTCAGATGGTGTCACGGTTGGCTCCTCCCACTACTCCATGTGCTCCTTTGTTTTGGTCTTCCATGTGCATTTGTTTTGGTATTTGTAGTCCTGCCCCTCGTTTTGTAACTCCGCCCCTGATTGTTTTCACCTGACTTGTGATTCACTTGTGTTTGCCGGTCTTTGTTTGATATCTTGGTCCCTGTTTGCTGTTTGATCCCCTGTTTGCTGTGTTTATTCTGGTTTATGTCATGTCTGCCCCCGATCTGTCCGTGTTGGCTCTGTGACCCTGGACTGTCTTGACCATGACCCTGGATTTGCCCCTAATAAATCTCGCTTATCTCAGCGTATGCGTCCGCTTCCTCGCTCCGCGTTACAGACGGATTTTATTTACTCATCAGAGGCTTTCGTACAAACTTATCGAGTCTATGTCAGGAGTCCAAACCAAATACTAAGAAATTCTGAAATTCATTTAAATATTCACAAATTCTACTTTTCACTTTTCAGTTGTTATACTGATATCATTTGTAATCAAAACTTTCTATTAAAGAAAATAAATTAAATTAAATGTATCAACCCCTTAAAATCCCAGGCTTATTAGATATTAAGGCTACAGTAACTACAGGAACTTCTGTACAAACTGGCTGAGCTATTCTTAGGTTATAGAAGTGAGTAATAAAACATTGGGCCCACCTGAGGAGGAGAGTGATGCCCACTTGCCATTTTGGATTAGCAGGTTTCAGTTACAGTTTGGCATCCTCAAGTGTGTTTATATCCATAGCCTGTGCTTGCATTGGGATAAGTGCAACACAGCGAAAGTATCGTGATGAGCCCAATGCTGGCACATCACCACCATACCTGGATTTTTTTGGAAAAAGACCATATAATGCATCATTTGTGGTACACAGACATCATGAGTACCATCACAAACCATCATAAAAACAAAGGAATCAGCTCGAAACATTAGTTATCCAGGCTTAGAATACCAAGCTTTTGTGGAAAGAAAGCTTCTAAACCTTTCATTTGTATTCTATGCCCTGTATCTCTGACAGTTAAAGGGGACTGTATATTGTGTTGTAAGTGTTGTGCTAATACTTAGAGGGCTAAAGCAGTGAGATAAGAGATTTGTTTTATTTTCTTGTTCTTTGACTCAGGAGAGACAAACACCACTGTGCTCTGGGTTCTCATGAGCAGATGGCCTTGAGCGGCCAGCTGTGTCTGGCCTGGCTGCTGGAGGAGGAGTCCATTAATTCCATCGACTACGAATTCAACTTTCAGTTGGAGATCAGAGGCCCGTATCTGTTGGCAGGTCAGAAGCTTACATAATCTACCTGTTATTCACACAGAGAGACAGACACTGATACTATAGATACATATAGAGTTGCCAGAAAATATGTTTTATGGTAGTGACAGTACTTAATGTTAAACACTGATTTTCAAACTTTAAAACAGTGGATATAACTACCCACCATGTGGCCATAAAGGACAGGGATGCAGTCTCACGTCCTGCTCTAAAATGCAGGGATGTGTCTAAAATAAGACTCCGCCTATAGACTAAAACTCTTTGTTTCAATATTAACATGAAAAAATTATAATAGATTTCAGTGCATTCCAACTAGGTCTGGGCGATATTTTAAAATAATTCACACAATATTTTCTAGGTTGAAAAATTGCGATTCTTGATTATACTGTGATTTGTGTGTTAATAGCGCTCGCTGCTGGAGGAACTTCAGGATGCAAGAGATTTAGAATGCCATGTTCACACGCACATTTTCATTTTTGGTCGTTACAGCTGCTTTCTTATAATTCATATATTATATTTCATATAATTCATCTTATAATTATAATCAAAACACTAAAGCTTAGCAAATTGCACATAACTGGGGGATTTATTTTGCTGTAGCATTTTAAAGGCCCCATTATGCTTTAACAGTAGAAGTGAATAAAACATTATATGTACATATTATTTAATATTATTCATGATCTTTTTTTGATCCTGTTTCCCAGCCATTGATGGGGATCAGAAAAACTTTCTCTCCAGGTTAGCGCTAACTGCCCTATGGTAATGCGCACTGTAGCTTGGTTTTTTTACTGCAGTGAGTCACACGGAAGCAAACAAAGGCTTTAATTCATGACAACATTTTTTATTAACATTATATAAACTTAATGCAACACAAAATAAATAGAAAGTGAAGAGCCGTACGGCAGGTAAAGCTAGCATTGCAGTGTGTAGCTAATACAGCAAACCTCTCTCTTTCTCTCAGAGAAAACTTTTGTGGCACATGTCCATATACTTCTTAAATGTGAACCCCAATTTCCCAACATATTTACCCCAATTTTCTCCACTAGAATCAATATTTCAAAATGGAATGTATAATAAAGTGTATTTCAATAGATGAATAGTCAGATCTGCCCTTCACAACCAGATTCCCACATACACATTTAAGGCTTATACTGGGGTATCTTCATGTACAGGCTGCTGTGCAGCTAGTGGTGTAACATACTTTAACTGTGTGTTTTGTGCAGGAGTGGAGAGCCCCTCTCATGCCATCCGGGCAGACGCTGACCCATCTGCCCGCTCCGCTACCAGCATACTGGTCACCCTAGCGGACAAGTACACGTACGACTGTCCTGTGGAGATCCTCATCTACCCCAGTGGTGTGTAGCACACACATATACACAAACCAGAAACATGTACACACATAAATAGATATTTACACACGCGCACACATACACGCAAACTCATATACACACTTAAGCTTGTCTGTTATATCTCAAGATGGTTCTCTGTTTTAGTAGTGGGCATTGGAGTGACTGTATAGTCTGATTACAGCTTGAAATATGATGAATACTATTCATACAAGGCTTAGACAGGTTCAAACATCTTTACATATCTACATTTATATATGATATTTGTTCAGTTTGGATTGGGTTCAAATTTCATGCTCACATTTCTTGTAACCTTTCTGCCACCTTTTGTTTCCACCTTTGCTTTAGTGGAGGTCAGGATGGGGTCGGGTTGGGACACAATTTTGTGAGTCTACAGTTGAATATTGTTGGTTACAGTCAAGTTGAAACAGAATTTTGCTGGGCTATGGTCGAATTAAAATAGAATTTTGTTAAGCTACATTCAAGTTAAAACAGAATTCTGCCAGGCTACAGTCAAATTAAAATAGTGTAACTCCAAAATAGAATTTTGTCAGGCTACAGTTGACTTAAAACAGATTTTTGTCAGGCTGCAGTTGAGTTAAAACAGATTTTTGTCAGGCTGCAGTTGAGTTAAAACAGATTTTTGTCAGGCTGCAGTTGAGTTAAAACAGATTTTTGTCAGGCTGCAGTTGAGTTAAAACAGATTTTTGTCAGGCTGCAGTTGAGTTAAAACAGATTCTTGTCAGGCTGCAGTTGAGTTAAAACAGATTTTTGTCAGGCTGCAGTTGAGTTAAAACAGATTTTTGTCAGGCTACAGTTGAGTTAAAACAGAATTTTGTCAGGCTACAGTTGAGTTAAAACAGAATTTTGTCAGACTACAGTCGAGTTAAAACAGAATTTTGTCAGACTACAGTCGAGTTAAAACAGAATTTTGTTGAGCTGCAGTTGAGTTAAAAAGAATGTTTTTGGGCTACATTCGATTTAAAACAGAATTTTGTTGGTCAGGTTTGTACAGAATTTTGTTGAGCTATAGTCAGGTTGGGATAAAGAACGTAATATGCTATATTCAGGTTTTGTTTAAAATGTCAGGTCCCATCAAAGCTAAAACATCCACCTTTTCTATATCATGAACCAGGGATGTGATTTCAGGACCTTGTATTGCAGGGGTAGCAGGTATCTTCATGCTTTTCTGCTTATTCATCCACAGTAATTGTCCTCTTCAGACTTCAGCACATCATTCATGACACACTGATGGCTCTATGAGAAGGAGAGTAGATGACCCTCTTGTATGGAGTGGTTTTAAGGCATGTGTACTGAACATTCTGCCTGTATCTTGTCCTTGTCCTGATATGACCACGGTATAATGGCCCATAATTAGAAGTTTTCAGAGTATCTGATGTTACAACATCCTTATGGCATGCCAGCAGTACTGAAGAACAGTTTTTTTTCCTTTTTTTATTGAGGAATAAAAGCAAAACAGACATATCCAGTGGTTCCACACATTCAAAAACCTCCTCAATTTTTTTTTGATTATTTTCCACAAAGAGATGTACTCTCACACAAAACCACAAACACACACACACACACACACACACATACACACACACACACACACAACAGAAAACAGACAAATTATAGCTAAACAATTGCATAATCATGATGACAGAAAAATATATATTCCAATTACATTTAAAAGAAAAGAATAAAATAAATAAATACATAATAAAATAAATTAATTAATTAATCCCCTCAGTCAGCTGGCACAACCTGAAGTGAATTAAAATATAAAAAAAAGAATTCCATTTGGAATAAAATTTTGCAGTATTGCCTTTCAAGGTGGACCTTATCTTTTCCATAGTAAGAAAATGTATGACATCCCAGAGCAACATTGAAATGGAAGGGGGTTTTGAAGACTTCCATAGTAGCAATGTGCAGCATCTTGCCAATAGAGACGTAAATGCTAGAATGTCCGACTGAGTTCTGTTGAGCAAAGGTAAATCAGTGGAAAATCCAAATATTGCAACGAAAGGGTCCTTATTATTGTTGGTTCTTAAAACCTTTGTCATAATCTTAAAATATTCAGACCAAAATTTATGTAAAGAAGGACAAAAAAAGAACATGTGACTTAAGTTACATGGAGTAGCATCACATTTATCACATTAATCATTGACAGCATTCGGATAGAATCTGGATAGCTGCGACTTAGATAGATGGATTCTGTGTAATACCTTGAACTGAATCAACTGAAATCTTGCACAAAACGAACTTGAATGTACTTTGTTTATGGCATTGTCCCACCATTGCTCTGTGAAAGTAGTACCTCTCTCATGTTCCCAAGCACTTTTAATTTTAGTAAGACAGTGTTGATCTAAAGTCATGATATGCGAGTAAATCTTAGATATAATAGATTTCTGAAAGGGGTTCCAGGTCAAAAGGCCATCCCATGATTGTGTGGTGGGAAGACATGTATAATTTGGAAAAAGAAGGAAGAGACACAGTGTCTGAGTTGTAAATATCTAAACAAATGAGATGGGGGTAAATTAAAATCTGCAGCTAATTGAGCAAAACTGTTAAAAGTAACATCCTTATAAAGGTCACAAATAGATCTGATACCTCTCTCATGCCATATATTAAAAGCTGTGTCAGTCAAAGCAAGGGGAAATAGATGATTTTCCAATATAGGCATTGATAAAGAAGGAGACATGAGTTTAAAATGACGTCTAAATTGAGACCAGATTCGCAGGGTAGACGGCACCATAGGAGTGTACATAGAATTTGGTAAGGTGGTAAGGAAGAAGTGAGAAGTGCTAGCGGATAGGATGGAGAACATGAACAAGTCTCTGATCTACACCACAGCAATTCCGGAGATTGAAGCCAACAAAGGGCCTTTTGAATGTGCGCTGACCAGAAATAGAACAAGAAATTAGGAAGGACCAGCCCTCCATCAAATTTTAATATCTGTAATAGTGATTTTCTCACTCTAGGTAATAAGCTGATCCAGATTTTTAAAGAACTTTTTCAGCAAAAATGAAGGAATAGTTTGAAACAAGAAAAGACATTTGGGCATAACATTCATTTTTATAACATTTATTATATTCTAGGAAGAGATTTCCATCTCTGTAAATCCTGTTTAAATGTATTAATTAAAGAAGAAAATTTTGAATGAAAGAGAGAGGACAAAGTGTGAGATACATGAATCCCTAAATATTTGAACCCAGTCAAAGCAAATTGAAAGGGAACAGCAGACTGATTGAGTGATAATGCAAGTGAATTCACTGGGAAACATTTGGTTTTATGTACATTCACTTTATAACCTGAAAACAAGCCAAACCTCTTCAAAAGCAAAAGAACTGGAGGAAGGGCACTTGCTGGATCAGTCACGTACAGTAACAAGTCATTGGTGTATAATGATAATTTCAATTCGATACCAGCGTGAGAGATCCCCTGGAAAGATGGAAGAGATTTCAAGGCGATCGACAAAGGTTCTATAGCAATGGCGAACAATAAAGGGACAAAGGGCATCCTTGTCTAGTCCCATGTGAAGACGAGAAATAATTAATCAGAGCGGATATCATTACTGTGGACACTAGCATGGGGGGGAGGTATATAACAATTTTATCCAAGAGATAAATTTCAACAAAGTTGAAAAAAGGTAGTTCCATTCGACTCGATCAAAGGCTTTCTCTGCATCCAGTGAAACTACAAATTCAGGAGCAGAGGAGGAATGTTTTGTAAAAATTGCATTTAAAAGAGTACGGACATTAAAAAAAAGATGACGCCCTTTAACAAAACCATTTTGATCTTGTGAAATTATATCTGGGAGAATATTTTCTTGCCGCAGAGCAAATGTTTTGCCAGGATTTCCATTTAGGAGAGATATAGGTCTGTATGAGGCATAGGAAGTGGGGTCTTTATCCTTCTTTAAGAGAAGGGAAATAGACGCCTCCGTGAGAGTTGGAGGCAAGGTCCCAGACAGCAGGGATTTATTATAAACTGCTAAGAGAAGCGGGGCCAGTTTATCTTGAAATTTTTTAAAGAATTCAACCAGGAACCTGTCTGGACAAGGTGCCTTGTTGGTTAGCATGGTATTAATTGAAGCAGCAATTTCTTCTAAATGTAGTGATGCATTAAGTTCCTTTGTGGTAGTGGGATTTACAGAGGTAAACACTAAATCTTCAAAAAACGGAGACATTTCAATGTCGTCTGATTTTGATTCAGATTGGTAGAGTCTCGAATAAAAAGATTTGAAAGCTGCGTTAATAGACAGTGAATCACAACATAATACACCCACAGAGTCCTTAATTTGAGGAATTGTGCAGTCTGTCTTTTTAACTGATGGGCCAAAAGTCTAGATGGTTTATCCCCATGCCCATAGTAGTTACTGCTAGGCATTGGGTTAACTGAATTAAGTCTAAGTCTGCAATTTCTGTCATTAAATCTTGTAGCTTGAGTTTATGCAATCTGTTTAAATGTGCTGTATATGAGATCATTTGCCCATGCAAATAAGCTTTAAGAGATTCCCATAAGAGTGAAAACGAACTTGTGTCATTCTTGTTTATGGCAATAAAATCATCAATGGAGGATAAAATGAAAGTATTAAATATATTTTCTGATAATAGTAGAGAGTTGAGTCTCCAGGGAGATGAAAAAGAAGGCCAATTTGAAAACCATATATTTGCAGATAGAGGGGCATGATCTAATTATTTGATATTAACTGGAGGAAGTGACTTTGGGAATAAGGGAGCTGTCCACAAAAAAATAGTCAATGCGGGAGTAGGTTTGATACGGATGAGGATAAAAGGAAAATCCTTTTGTACATGGGGTCAATGATACAAGGGTCAATGACAAGGGTCAATGACAAAAACTCATAAATTCATTGGGACATCAGAGATTGTGGTAGTGTGCGGGAGTCTGAGCGATCTAAAACCAGGTCTATTGTACAGTTCCAAAAAGAAAAAAAAAACACCACACCACATGAAAGACGTACACAACTTACCCCACTACACCCCCTATCCCCCACCCACTCCACCCAAAAGTTACCCCAGCAATGTCCTCTACACACCCAACAGCTGCACTGGCTCCACCATGAGCCTAACCCACCTAGACAGTCCCCACAACAGCAAAGCATGGATTGAACGGCAGAACCCGCGGAGCAGAGGACTCCAAGACTAAATGAACATGTAAACAATGTGCACACATATGCAAACATACGCACCCATGTATTTTTATGTACATAACAGTATTGAACAGTAAAAGGTGAGCGACAAGGCTGTCCAAGGCTGTTAACAAAAAAATAAATACATAAAAATAAATAACTAAAAGTTCGGCATGGGACTGAGCACAAAGTACCGTGATTAAAGGATGGAATGTCCTCAATGCAAGGAGTAATCCAAAAAATAGATAAAATTAAGACTTCCGATCACGAGGCTGGTTCCCTAACCTCCAGCCCATGACTATTAATATATCTGTAGTTTGCTCTGGCAGTTATATCTCTGGAACACTGTATCATATTATGCTCAGAATGAGCTGCAGAAGGCTTCTCTGTTTTGATGTGTCAACTGTACAAGATCCAGCTTTCACAGCCGTAGAGTAGTATGGCAAAAACAAATGGCTTGAGATTGCAATCTTGGCACACAGATGGTGTTGTTTGTTTTAGAGTACACTCTTCTTTCGCTTGCCAGAGGAGAAAGATCCCCGCTTGGTCCGCTTATTTTTCTCACTGTATACTGCAGTCTCTGAAGCAAGAACCACATCAAGAATGCTTTTCTGAAAGGATGAAGAAGCTAGAGGATCATATGTCTACTGGCATCACACATCTGTTTTGGGAGTTCTATTTTGCTGCAGGCTTGCAAAGCGCTATCAGGGCATGTGGCGAGGTTTTACTACACCGCCCATCAAAAGTTTGGGCACACACATTTTCTCAGAATAGTTTTGATACAAATACACTAAGGATTCTTTGTCGATTTGGAATAACAACAAGTTAAAGACTACCGGGTTAATTATAAAGAAAACAGTAAATATTTGTGACATTATTTGAAGAAATATTGGGGCAAATCCTATTATGAGGTCAAAATGCAACATGCATATTTTATAAACTCCAAATAGAATGTGGTCATCTTATTGCCCACCTTGTTGTCATTTTGTATTGCCATAGCAACCTTGTCTGTGAGTTGTTGGCCTTGCCCTTAAGAATGTTTTTGCTACATAAAGTTACTTTTTAAGTATTTTTAATCACTAAATTGACAGTTTAAGTCACAGTATTTACACTTATTTGATGAACTTTCTTCATGGCTATAATTTGGCATCATTTTGAAGCATGTGAACAACTTGTAATGAGAGTTAGCCAGTTAGTATGAGCTAGTACAGCCTCCACATGGTGGGGTTAGTTTCAACACAGTGTTCTCTCCAGAGAAAACATGAGAGAAGCCAATATCACTATATAAAGTCAGCTAATTTTTTCAAAGTTTTAGTCAAAGATTTACCAAAAATGTACTAGGACTGCATGGGCTTACCTAGGTAGATGCCTAAGTGTCCCAAGTCATTTAGGGCCACTGATTGGCTGATTTTTAAAAAAAATGAGATTTATTTATTCTCCTTCCACTGTCTGGGCCTACACAGATCAATCACAGGCCTGCGCAGTCAAACAGGGAATAAAAATCTATTAAACTGATTTATAATAATAAAAAGATAGAAAGTTAATAAAACTTGATTTGTTTTCTGAGAGTGTCGTCACTTTTGTATGGCAAATCAAAATCATTATGCTCTTCGCCAAGCTCCACCTTATTTTCTCAACCCTCCAATCACTACACAGGCTATTGTTTCTCTCCACCATTGCTTCAAGCCTTCAGTTGATTATGAGCACACCAGTGTTTATATTTCAAGGTTAAAAGATGTAACTGAGGATGCCTGAAAGTGAGATTCCATCATGTAGAGTGCCTTCTACTCAGCCAAGCTGAAAAAAGATTGTTAGCAAGAGTTTTCTGTGAATTTATTAATTACAGTGCTCTTTTACTACAAAAGGCTGAATTGGACATTGTGAAATGTCAATGCAAACAGGTAACATTGCTTCAATGCGTTAAAGAAGAGACATGAATGCACTATGAACATTTTTCATGCCTGCCATGGCAATGTTTTTGCTTTCAGTGCTTAGGTTTTTTAGGCTCCTGTGTTGTTTTCTTATCTTAGTACATCTCAGCTTCTTCTTCACCAGTTTATTTGAATTTTCCATTCCATCTTAAATGGTACAGCAATTACAGGCACCAGAATGTAACTGTGGCACCAGTTAAGGTGGAGCACAGAATCTGGCGAATAAGGAGATAACTTTGACTTAGTTTGGAAATCGACTGCCTTCTCAGTGCAGTTTTCCACTTTATGCAAAATTCAGCAGAAAGTGAAGTGCAAGCGTTATCATTTACCCCATTGGCGAGATTACTTGTAACAGACTGAGGAGTAGATAGGAAAACTGTTGAAAATTGAACTACTTAAAGTAATAAATACATTCTGATTAAGCTTTCTTTGGCCATTCATTTAGATGAAACAAAATGCACTGCTTTAAAATGGAAAAATCTCTTGTTCAAATTTAAGCAAATAAGACAAATGTGATGAATCATAATTGACCGCATTAATTATTTAAATTGTTTGACAGCCTTATTAATTTTATGGAAATGTTATTTGTTTCACCAGATTGTGTGGGCATAACAAGCATATGCCATGGGCACCCAAATGTCCACATACACGTAACTAGTCACTGTGCTCATGGGTTTTATAGCCATATTCAACCCAATGTGACGCACATGCTGAAACACCCTGGCGCACGCCACACTCAGAAAGTCCTGACCACCTGTGCTCACACAAGCCATCCCGATATTATAGAGCTGGGCAGTTGGAGGTTTTCTGTAGGCACTCAAAGCTGAGGACACAAACACGCACACAAACACACTGTTCTCTACCTTGTGTGTTAACAGCACAATAGAGCCTCTTAAAGCCAACCAGCCTTAAGGCTTCCCCTTAATGCTTCTTAATGCTTCTGCACACCCCCGCCAAGTGTGGGCCGCTTATTAGATCAGAAACTATTGAAACATCATTTCCCGCTCTGTATCCTCCCTCGCTGCTGCCTGGTGTGGGCTGTTGTGCAGACATCTTCAGGCAGCTGTGAGCTCTGAGGCTGCTCGTTTTTTCTTTTTCCTGCCTTCCATTCTCCCTTTAATACGCTCTCCTCCCCCAGCACTCGCTCGTATTGACCTCCATCTCTTGTCGCAGTAAGGGAAAAATGAATTTGCCTGTTCTGACCTCCCCTCCTCAAAACTGACTCGCAGCCAGCGTAGCACAGCCGAATCCAGCAGAGTGTGTTATGGTGCGGGAGGGCCAATAGGTTCCCCTGCTGAGAGCCAAGCCTTTTTATTTGATTTCAGGCCCATGAATTCCACAGTTATTATCTCACATCTTTCTTTCTTCTAAGCGAATCACACTGGTTCATTTTTAACCCAGCAAATTTTATAGTATTGCTTCTGTAGCGGCCAGTGTTGTCATGTTATTTATAGAAATGACTGGACAAAAAAAGCTAATGCAAGGTGTATCAGGTGTAAGCTAATTGGTGGATATCAGGGATGTGCATTCTGACTAATTTTGATGTTCGAGTATCTGTAAGCGTTCATGAATGGATTTTCGGTTAAGTGCAGGTTAACTTTGTAGGGCTTTAGGCTTACATTTTCAGGTGACGGCACTGGCGTTGCACAAAAACACAGAAGCATGCAGAGGAACGTGATTTATTATCTTAAGCTGAAATGAACGCAATTTCGTATGAAGTCAGTCAAATATTTGTTTCAAGCCATTTTCATTAGATTTTTACTACTAATAACCATATCACTTACATACATTACATTACCGGCATTTGGCTGACGCTCTTATCCAGAGCGACTTACAATTTGATCATTTTACACAATTGGCCTGACTGCATGTCTTTTTTGGACTGTGGGAGGAAACCGGAGAACCCGGAGGAAACCCACGCAGGCATGGGGAGAACATGCAAACTCCACACAGAGAGGACCCTAGTCGCCCGGCCGGGGAATCGAACCCAGGCCCTCCTTGCTGTGAGGCGACAGCGCTACCCACCATGCCACCGTGCCGCCATAAAATTACAAAATTACAAAATATATAAATTCAAATTGTTCTTTCTAATAATAATTTTGGTAACAGGGTTGAATGGTCAAGCTTTACTCATGCAGCCATATCGATGTCAATGAAGACGATGTTATATATGTTCATAATGAACACAATGTTCCGTTTTTCACAGGCTTGGTAACAGGGCTGCGCGTAAAATGTGGCTCAGGTTAAAAAAATTTTTGTTAAATTAAATACATTAATAGGGAAAAATAATTCTTTTTACTTTACATTGCTTAAATAACATTTTAATGATGGAGTTGCTGGAAGATTTTATTAGAGAAGGTTTTCATAGAGAAGGTGGGTCAGCGCAAAATAACCAGGTTAAAGGTGAATACAGACATTTTATGTGTTTTTACAATCATTTAAATGATATTTTATTTTAAGCATAGATCTTCTCTTTCCACAGAAATGAAAACCAACAGCAGTCACTTTGTCTATTGCTAATAGAAAGGTAATGGGACATAAACTGAACTCTCTTTATGATGTGCCATATTCTGCTGTCACTCTCTAGACAGGCAGTCTGAAAAATAAATCCTTCCACAACACTTGTATCACCAGACTGGGTCTATTTTCCTTTGGACAAAGTGGTAAAACATGGTAAAATGTGAAATTTGTAAGAAAACAGTGGCATAGAGTCAGCTTGGCCAGAGCTAAAACATATATATATAACACCTGAAGCTGATAGAGGGAAAACAGGTACAGTTCAGCTGGCCTCCAACAGGCAAGGTAATTTGGCTAGCATTAGCTCTCTTGCTAAGGTCATATAATTAAACTGGCATCTTGTGCCCCTGAAGAACAACTGTGGTGGTAGCACACGAAGATAATATGTAAAGAACTGACTCTTAGAATCGACTATCAATTCCCATCACTTGGAATCAGTGTGAATTGACTTTAAAATCAAATAGCCCTACTGCTAAGCAGGAAGGCTGCTGCAGCTTCTCAGATAAACTGTGTCAGCCTGAATACACATGAAAGAAACCAATATTATCCATGTCCTTTGCTGCTGATTGAACGTGTTTGCCTGTGAACTACAGATGGACAGCCACAAGCAATCTGTTCCCTGTTCCACATGCCCCCCCAGCATGTGTGAGCAGTGCTAATAATAGAGCTAATATTATCATATAATGACATGCTAACTCACCCTGAAGGCTTTTTCCACCCTTTCCTCTGCCCCGAGACTCTCTTATCACTCAAGTAACCTACCTGTACTGGTTGGCTGATGGATTGATGAAGCACTGGCAGCAACAACAGAATAAAGGGTCAAAAAGCAATGATCTAATGGTCACTTCTCCATGAAAGTACATTCTAGCCTCTACATTCTGATGTGCTGACTTGTGACAGTAAAACAGCATAGCATGGAAGGTCTGTTCCAGCGTGAATTCACAAATTCAGCTTTAGGTTCATCATAAAGATTAGAGTTCAACATGATTCCCTTCAACCAAATGTGGTGTATTTGGTGTCTAAAGTTTGCTTCTTTAGTTTAGCACTGAAGCTATGAGGCTAGGTAGCCAGCAAGTACCAGAAGCTAATTCATCCGATTATGTCCAGAATGACCACGGAAAACGTGAAAAGATATGTGGACGTTTTAGATACACTACCGAAAATGCTAAGTGGAGAACATTAGCTAGGTGTGGTGGCCTGTATCACAGACTGAAAGCTGGCAAGTTCTGCTTAGTTCAGTATTGGTCATTTGTTGTTATCTCTCCTGGTCAGCTTACTCTAATGAGGACCAAGTACAGTCCTATTACAGCGAATATAGAGTACAGACAAGTTAAAAAGTGTGTGTTATGAGTAAACAGCAGTCTAATTCCTCACCTGGTTGCAGTTGATAAGGGCTAATTTCAAAGCTAACAGCTACACAGTGAAAATGGGCTAAATTAGCCTGATTAGCTTAAACTGTTTAGCTTGTAAGTAAAATAGAAACACGGTCATTTTGCCACATAAACTAAGCTGCTGTGTGTGGTCATGAATGCTGCTCTGTATCGTATCATTTTGTTTATGAATTTTCTTGTTATTGATAATGTTAAGCTTACTGACCAAGTTGGTTATTTACCTTTTCATTTTCCTTCAAGTCTGGCTAGTTAGGACCGTTTTGCCTTTAAGGTGCGAAGGTTTTTCTCTTCTTTCATACACAAATGTAGTACATTACATTCCTTTAAGCTGTGGTAAAGGCTTAATTATCTAATTTCCATGTCTTACAAAGACATATCTTGTATGTCATGGCCACGCATTATTTTTATTAATATGGGATGTCATGAGCAGGGCTCAGTAGGTTTTCCACTGCAGATTTAGTAAGATATCCACTTCAATGCAGCTAGTCATCATAGTGACTATGCCACATGCCAATTGCCCTGAGACAGAATTTATTCAAAAGAGGCTGATGGCAGTAAGACAAAATACTGCTGGAAAGCACATTGGAGTTTGGGAAATACTACATCAGAGTTCACATGACGAGAGGATCCTGGATGCTCAAAGGTGACGCAAGAGGGCATGCTAACCTGGTATCTAGCATTTCTATCTGACCAATCAGTAGTCTGCAGCATTTTTATGACACCTTTTGATATCAGCTCAGCTCGCTTGTAATCTCAACAGAGGTGCTACCAGAAATAGAACCAGGTACTAGATTTGCCTAATGGAAAACCGAAAAAAGGCAAGTATGGTTGAGCTGAGCCGGTACCATGCAGTGAAAATACAGAGAGACAAAAAATGCATGGGAAATGTCAAGTATGGCATGAGATTGAGTGAGATTACAACAAAATGCGTGAGTCTCACGGCAAGTGCAGGAGAATTGGCAGCCTTGGTTTGGGAAGCAGCAGTAATAATGCAGCAGGAAATCTCAGCTGTTTCGATTTCAGCTTTGATGTGTTATAACTACAGCAACAAATCAAATAAAATCATTTCAGTATAAAACACTCAAATACATTAGTTAATACGCTTTAAAAAATTATTTTAAACTGAGTGTTCCTGAGTGCTCAGTGAGAACTGTGTACACTTACCAGTATTGTAGAAACATGTTGGGATGCTTGGTCTTGGTTTTATCCTCATTGATGAATTGAAGCGAAACAGAGGTCAGCCAAGTGTTTGAACAGTATATCAATGGATTTTTCAAAGGCAAATGAATTCCACTTAAAGATGGTAGTTCTTGAAGTGTAAAAGTACAGGGAGATTCACTCAAAAGAGGCCCCAAATATTCTGTTGTGACTCCCATTAGGATGAAACAATCTGAACTAAAAAAGTATTCAACGTACCTTGACGTATGTGTAATCAATTGCATTACATGCAGTGCTGGAAGTGATTTTTCTGCCAGATGCATGAAGGGGTACGGGGGTATGCACCCGAAAGTTGCAAACTGAGGTTAAACATCACAACGGTTGTCCGGCGTCTACCTCGCGGGGGCATCCTGGCTTGTTCGAAGCTCCATATACCGAGGAGCACATTGCACACTGTTTTGTTCAGATTGCTTCGTCCTAGCGAGAGTTATTACAGAATATTCAGGGCCTCTTTTGAGTGAATCTCCCTGCACCTATTTTCCCTAATGGTATTAGTGCTACAACTTTAGGTTTCATTTAAGTAATGATTTCTTAAAGCAGTAATTTCACCAACAGTCACATTGACACAGTGTTTAGGCCTGCAGGTCATACAGTGCTAATCAATAGATATAAGCTTCAGTTATTTGTTAGCTACATTAGCCTCGAAGCTCCCGTGAAAAACTAAAGAGGCAAGCTTCAGATACCAAACATGTCTTGACTTTTGTATTTGGGCCAGAGGATTGGGTAAATTAGATTTTTGGCTAATATATCACTTTGATCCATTGAGTACGTGGTTTAATGAGAGATACTGACATTGCTTTGAAGTCCAGTTTCCTGTTTGCTGTCTCTAGAGCCGCACCTGCCCCATGTGCTTATTGAGGACGGGGACATGACACTGGAGGAGTATGACGAACATCTGAAAGGGAGGAGTGACTACATAAAGGCCACCAAGAAGGACTCCAGCAATGAAAAGAAAGTAAGAGAGAGAGAGGATGGGGACAGAGAGAAGGAGACAAAGGATGAGGAAGGGGTGAAAGAGACAAACTATTCATTATGTCCAGCAACTGCAGTAATGAGTTATGGAGACACAGGTGGTCAGGATAGGACCTTAGGGTTTAGAGCTCTAGTCTGAATGTGTGAAGCTGACAAATGACTTATAACAGAGGAAGAAGCAACAGACCTAGTCTATAATGAGCTGATGATTATTTGATGTAGTACGCTGATAATGGGGTGATAATTAGTAGTCTATCTGATGAGTTCATTATTCAAGAAGAAGAGTTGAATAATGAACCAATAGAGCACTACTCTGAAAGGAAAAGAGACCAAGCAAAGCATTCTTCTTTCCTAATGTTTGCCAGTTAGAACGTACTTTCTGCAGCTTCATTTGAAATGCAGATTGTAGAAATTATGGCAGATGTATAAGTATGTTTGCTTTGCTACGGAAATGTGAATCACATCTTCAAAAATTGAACAGTGGAATGGAAACCTGCTTAATTGGCAAGAATTTTAAACATAAAATATATTTTACAAAGAATTTAAGAGAATGTCCTTCAGCAAGAAATTTGAAGACAAAATTAAGTATAATCTCTGTACTGGCCAAGGAATTTAGAGGAAACTCAGTTTCATTACTTTTGAATAAATTCTGCCATGCTAGCTCTGCCCCAGTCAACTGTAAGTGCTATTATTGTAAAATAGAAGATTTGGGAGGAACAACATCTCAGCCATGGACCGCACAGTGCTAGTGAGTAAAAATTGCCTGTCCTCTGTTTCACCACTCACTAGAGAGTTCCAGACTGCTTCTAGAAGCAACGTCACAAGAACTTTGCAGCTTCATACAATCCTAAGATCATTGTGTGCAATAACAAGCATCAGCTGGAGTGGTGTAAAGAACACCAACACTGGACTCTGGAGCAGTTCTCTGGAGTGATAAATCACACCTCACTATCTGGCACTCTGATGGACTAATCTAGGTTTGGTGGATGCCAGGAGAATGCTACCTACCAGAATGCAAATTGCCATTAGTAAAGTTTGATGGAGGAGGGATAATGGGCTGGGGCTGTTTTGCAAGTTTAGGTTTGGCCCATTAGTTCCACAACATACAAAGACATTTAAGACAACTTTGGGGCAGCTGTTTGGGGAAAGCCCTTTTCTGTTTCAGCATTACTGTGCTCCTGTGAACAAAATGAGTTCCATAACGACATGAGTTATTTTGTGTGGAGAAACTCCTGTGGCCTGCACAGACCCTGACCTTTACCCCACTGAACACCTTTGGGATTAACTGGAACATCGATTGTGAGCCAGGCCTTCTCATCCAGCATCAGTGACTGACCTTAGAAATGCTCTTTTGACTGAAGGGGCACAAATTCCCACACTCTAAAAGCTCGTGGAATGCCTTCCTAGAAGAGCAGAGACTTTTATAGTCACAAAGGTGGGGCCAACTCTATATTAACGCCCATTGTCTTAGAATGGGATGTGAAGCTGATATAGGTTTGATGGTCACGTGTCCACATACTTCTGGCCATATAGTGTGTATATATTATGAATATAGACTTACTTCCTTCTTTTTCTTACTTTGTTAAGAAAATGAATGTTAGAATATATTATAACTGACTGAATTAAAGAAACTTTCATGAAGTTTGCCAGTTATGACCCACTTTTCTGCAAATTCGTCTGAAAAACAGTATGTATTTCATAGAGAAGTATGAGTAGATGTTCCTTGCCAGACTCGCACAAAAGCAGGTTGCAATTATATCCTCAAGTGACCGTTATTCCTCAACAGGAGGCCGAGAACATTGAGCTGCAAAAAAGATGGGCAATGAAAAGGGGTTTCTATGGAAACCACCCAAGGTCTTCGGTGGAGTGGTCTTGGTGTTTCTACCTACAGAGTGGTAGAAGAGGGCTTCAGCACCTTTTTTGTGTTTATCTGACATGTTTGCACCAACAATTAAAGCTTGAAAACTGAAAAAAGAGATTTCCACAAAACATTGTAATTTCAGAGTGTGCGAATAACACTGAGTGCTAATTTGCTGGAATATGAGATCCATTAATAATGCAGTGTAGAAAAGCCTGTGCACATTCACTTAACTGGATTTCATAAAGCCGGGTTCAGCTGCATTGGAATACATAAACATGTAAATGTAATTTAATGACAAAGAATGTAATCTCATGAAAGGGTAATTGCTACTTTGTGTGCTCGGAGGAATTGAATTATTTAATAGGCTGGTTCTTTTTAAGTGAATAAACCAGCCTTTAGGGGTGTACTTTGTGTACTTCTGGTGCCGGTCCCAAGCCCGGATAAATGGTGAGGGTTGTGTCAGGAAGGGCATCCGGCATAAGACTTGTGCCAAAACTATCATGCGGATCACAAATATGATTGCCATACCGCATTGGTCGAGGCCCGGGTTATCAATGACCGCCTCCGGTGCTGTTGACCAGCAGGGTGCTGGTGGAAATTGGACTACTGTAGGTCGAAGACCATCAAAGAGGACAGGAGGAAGGCGGGTTAGAAGGCAGCGAGAGAGAGGGAAAGGCAGGAGTGTGGAGGTTAGAGTAGGGACTCTGAACATAGGGACAATGATTGGTAAAGGCAGAGAGCTTGCAGACATGATGGAGAGAAGGAAGGTAGATATTCTGTGTGTCCAGGAGACCAGATGGAAAGGAAGCAAGGCCAGGAACATTGGAGGTGGATTCAAACTGTTCTATCATGGTGTAGAGAGGAAGAGAAATGGAGTAGGGATAATCCTAAAGGAACAGCTTGTGAAAAGTGTTCTGGATGTAAAGAGAGTGTGAGACAGGATCATGAGCCTGAAGTTGGAGGTTGATGGTGTGATTTTGAATGTGGTCAGTTCATATGCACCACAGGTTGGTTGTCAGTTAGAGGAGAAAGAGGAATTTTGGAGTAAGATGGATGAAGTGGTAGATGGTGTCCCTAGAGTGGAGAGATTGGTGATTGGTGCAGACGTCAATGGACATGTTGGTGAAGGGAACAGAGGGGATGAAGAGGTGCTGGGTATGTATGGTGTGAAAGACAGAAATGCAAGGTAGCATAGGGTGGTTGTCTGTAGAATGAGATTAGAAACAATCAAGAGGAAGAGAGTGAAGACAGAACCAAAGATTAGATGGTGGAAGCTGAAGGAGGAGGATGGTTGCAGGCAGTTCAGGGAAAAATTGCAACAGGCCCTTGGGGGCAGTGAGGAGATGCCTGAGGATTGGGAAACTACAGCTAAGGTGGTGAGAGAAACTGGCAAGAATGTGTTGGGTGTTTCATCTGGTCAGAGGAAAGAAGACAAGGAAAGTTGGTGGTGGAATGAGGAAGTCCAGGAGAGTATTCAGAAGAAGGCAGCTAAGAAAAAGTGGGATAACCAGAGAGATGAAGGAAGTAGGCAGGAGTACTGTGAGGCTAGTCACATAGCGAAAAGAATGGTGGCAAAGGCAAAGACTCAGGCCTATGATGAGCTGTATGAGAGGCTGGACAGTAAAGAAGGAGTAAAGGACTTGTATCATTTGGCTAAACAGAGAGATAGAGCTGGAAAGGATGTATAGCAGGTTAGGCTGATAAAGGATAGAGAGGGAAATGTACTAGTGAGTGAACAGAGAGTGTTGAGTAGATGGAAGGAGTACTTTGAAGAACTAATGAATGAGGAAAACAAGAGAGAGGAGGACAATGGGGGGAGAGATAGTGGATCAGGAAGTGCAGAGAATTGGTAAGGTGGAAGTGAGGGCAGCTTTAAAAAGGATGAAGAATGGAAAGGCAGCTGTTGGTCCAGATTACATACCTGTGGAGGTATGGAGATGTTTAGGAGAGAAGGCAGTGGACTTTTTAACCAGGTTGTTTATCAAAATCCTGGAGAGTGAGAGGATGCCTGATGAGTGGAGAAGTAGTGTACTGGTCCCCATTTTTAAGAACAAGGGTGATGTGCAGAGCTGCAGTAACTACAGAGGTATAAAGTTGATGAGCCACACCATGAAGGTATGGGAAAGAGTTGTTGAAGCAAGGCTAAGGTGAGAGGATCAGATCAGTGAGCAGCAGTTTGGTTTCATGCCCAGAAAGAGTACCACAGATGCAATTTTTGCTTTGAGAGTGTTGGTAGAGAAGTACAGAGAAGGTCAGAAGGAGCTACATTGTGTCTTTGTGGATCTAGAGAAGGCATATGATAGGGTACCAAGAGAGGAACTGTTGTACTGTATGAGGAAGTCAGGTGTAGCTGAAAAGTATGTTAGGGTGCTGCAGGACATGTATGAGGATAGTGAGACAGTGGTGAGGTGTGCAGTTGGAGTGACAAATGGTTTCAAGGTGAAGGTAGGGTTACATCAGGGATCAGCTTTGAGCCCCTTCTTGTTTGCAATTGTGATGGAAAGGTTGACAGATGAGGTCAGGCAGGAGGCTCCATGGACCATGATGTTTGCAGATGACATTGTAATCTGTGGTGAGAGTAGAGAGCAGGTGGAAGAGAATCTGGAGATTTGGAGGTTTGCACTGGAGAGGAGAGGAATGAAGGTCAGTAGAGACAAGACGGAATACATGTGTATGAATGAGAGGGAGGCAGGTGGAAAGGTGAAGATGCAAGGAGTAGAGGTCGTAAAGGTGGATGACTTCAAATATCTTGGGTCAACCATCCAGAGCAATGGACAGTGTAGACAAGAGGTGAAGAAGAGGGTGCAGGCAGGATGGAGTGGGTGGAGACGGGTGTCAGGGCTGATGTGTGACAGAAGGATAGCAGCAAGAGTTTACAAGGTTTACAAGACAGTAGTGCGTCCTGCTATGATGTATGGTTTGGAGACTGTGGCTCTGTCTAAAATACAGGAGGCTGAGCTGGAGGTGGCGGAGATGAAGATGCTGAGATTTTCGTTGGGAGTGACAAGATTGCACAAGATTAGAAATGAGCAAATCAGAGGGACAGTGAAGGTGGAGCAGTTTGGAGATAAAGCCAGAGAGGCCAGGTTGAGATGGTGTGGACATGTGTTGAGGAGGAATAGTGGATATATTGGGCAAAGAATGTTGGAGATGGAGCTGCCGGGTAGAAGGAGAAGAGGTAGACCTCAGAGAAGGTTTATGGATGTAGTGAAGGTGGACATGGAGATGGTTGGTGTAAAAGTAGAGGAGGCAGTGGATAAGGCAAGATGGAGGCAGATGATCCGCTGTGGCGACCCCTAAAGGGAGCAGCCGAAAGAAGAAGTTCTTTTTAAGTGAATTTTGCACTCAAAATATTAGGACTATATTGTTAAACAATGAGAAACATAAACACCTGCTTTGAATTAAGAAGGCATTTTAGCATTTAAGAGATGCTAGCAGTAACATAGCATGAGCACTGCTTCAGCTAATAGAAGGCAAGGGTCATCTCTGAATCTATCTATTGATCATGTTTCCTGTGTAGGTGGATATCATCCATAAGAGACTCCATAAGGACATCCTCCACAACCCTGTGGTCATGCTGAACTTCTGCCCGGACCTGCAGTCCATGACATCTGACCTGCGGAGAGTACAGGGAGAGTTTATCTTCCTCATTGACCGCAGTGGGAGCATGAGTGGAGTGAACATTAACCGGGTTAAGGTGAGGACTTCTGAATACCGTACATTTCAGACTCGGTTGTTTGTGGGATTGGTATAGTATGAAGGCTTGAGAATGTAGCATTGGGTGGTACCAAATTTTATTTCAATATTTTCCAAATACATTAGCCATTTTATTGGAAACGCCTACAATATACATGCTCTTTGTAGGTTTATTTTTTGAAACAGCCAATCAAAATGCAGATAATGCATATTTTAGACACTTGGAAAATAGATACTTCTAACTGCCTGCTAATGTAAGGTTAGTAGTTTTATTTTGTCAGTTAATTGGGGATAACAAGAAACAAACAAGAGTTTCTTGAAGCTAGCATTTCTGTAACCAGCTGGGAAAACTAACTGGCTAACAGTATGAGCTGTTTAAACTCGTCTCTCTCCTTTCAGTAGTCAGCCTTTCACTTATACTCGGTTTTCTTTGTGGGGCGTGTTTACTAATACTAGTGCTGTGATGGCTCTCTTCCTGCTTTCTGATACAGCTGTCCTAAACAATGACAATGACAGCTGGGGAAATCATGCAAAGACAATAAAAATTCTGTGTAATATTCATGTGTTGATTGATTTCCCACTGCAGATGAATAAAAGCTGTTTTATTTGGGTAACTACTGGAGTGAATGAATGTGTAGTGTGTGACTACAGTGTGACTTCTGTGCAGTTGTTTTTGAATTTCTGTCAAATTATGCATGGAAATTAGGTTGCAGGCAAGTTGCATGAAAGTTTCATTGTGTAAAACCTGCAGAGCAGATTTACTAAGAGACTGTGAGAATCATTCAAAGCAATTTATCTTTGCAGTAAGAGTTTTTTTTACCAGTCCAGTTATGACTATGTAGGCTAGAATAATGCTGCTTGAAGAACATAGATTTGGATCCTGACTTTACTGCACTCCACTCATTGCATGGATTAGTCGAAGTCCATCAGCAGCACAACTGATTTAATTTAATAAAGGGCTGATTAGATAAACTAGGGCTAGATCACAAGCAGCTCCCTACACTCTACATAGTGCACTATATGAAATATGAATGGTTTGGCTTTTTGTTAGACATATTATGTACTGTTTGGGTGTGAGAGCTATTATTTTAAGACATATGGCTCCCATAGGGATTAGGGATCCATTTGAAATTCAGTCTAGGTATAGGATGATAACTGTAAATATGGGCTTCCTTGAGGAGAGGTCTTGAAATGCTTAAGCAAACACGCTGGCACATAAAATCAAATGGTTTGTTTACTTTTTTTGAGTTTTTGATTTTTTAAAAAGTTTTGTAAAGTATTGTGTGTACACAATTGAATAAATCAAATTTACAGCTAGTTCAACTTCTGGTGAGTGGGCTTTAAGCTCACTTTAGGCTTGAGATTTTTGCTGGACCTGGCAACCCCACCGGTCATCCAGTGTGGTCTTGCTACTTGACCAGCATACCGGCATCCAAAATATAACATATGCTGTTTTTGCTGGTAACCAGCCATGCAGGTTTTATTAGCAGGGTATATACATTTCTAGGAATAACTACCTTTTCCCACCATAATCAAATTGAAAAAAAAAACAGAACCATTTACTGTTTACCATTTTAATAAGACTGATAGGATGTTTAAACAGTGTAGATTATAGATACTTTTGAAACTAATGAGGAATTCCGGTGAGAGCACATGCAACATGCCAATGTGTTCTAACAAGTGATGTAAGAAGATGTAAGAGTTGTGTTAAAATGTAAGTGGGTAAAAAAGCAGTAGGTAGGAGATGAAAGAGTCTTGATATAAGAGAAATGGAAATGCAACAGTCTTTTTGTTTGTCATGTAGAAATAAAGTGACTTTGAAGGCATGCTTGGTTCTTTGTTAAAGACACAATAATAAATGTGTCTTCATATTTATGAGGATAAACTCCAGTTAAATGAAAAGTCTGGCAAAAAAAAATTCATGCTGTAAATTTCAAATGTAGTCAGACAGACGAGTGATGTTTGGTGTCTTGAGGTTAACGTACCCAGCAAGTAACACAGACCCTTAGGCACACCTAGCATTGTACAAAATGCATGCCTAAATCATCATGCACCTTAAATAGTGTTATGTTGTTAATCTCAAATAGACTGACAACCTATTATCTATGAAAATGGACAAAAGTACAAAATAAGCACTGTAAATTGCTGTAAAGATTGCAGCAAGTAAATTGATATAATTATTAAGGGTTAATACCATTTTTTTCAGACCAAGTCTGAGTACATGTTCATGCCATAATGAGTAACCCAGGGTTACTCAGAATTAAGTAGTATAAATAAGTGCAATGTACGTTGTAACAGCAAATTACTAAAATACAGCTGATTTTAAATGAAGCGCATTAGCTATCTTACGTATCAAGTAGCGCTGCAGTGTACAAGAACAAGTAACAAGTTATGTTACACCTCAGAAAAGCACTTGTGTACAGCTGTAAGTAAAGTACATTTCATAGTTTTGATCCTTATCCTCATCTGTCTCTTTCAACAACAGTCTCTATAGCACAGTTAAAAGCAGGAATGATATCTGATGCTAACGCATCCATGTAGCTCACTTGTTCAGTTTTACGTCTTGTTTCTGCCTTTTTGTCTGGTTGATTGAGCTGTAGTTGAATGTCCTTTGAAGTCAGGGATACACTGCGATTTTAGGATGCTTCCATCCATTGTTTTTTGGTGACTCACACTGCATGTTTGAATTGTCCATCTTGTACGGACAAAGCCTATGATTTATGTACTCACACTATTTGAAAATGCTTGGTTGGATCAACATGCCATACGAAACATAACCCCTACAGACAGCCCTGCCTATGGACATTTATCCAGAACATGCACCAGAGTACTGAGCAAACACACTGAGAAACTGTGCTACAGAAGCTTTGCTAACTTGTGCTAGACTATGCAAAGAAACTAAAAGCAGGCAGTGTTTTTTATCATTTACACTTTGCAATTCTATTCAGATTAAACTCTAATACCTCAAGAGTTTTTTGCCTCTGTTTTATTAGCCTATGTGTGTCCACTTGGTGAAATGGAACGGACTAAAATTGCACAGTGAAATGCCTAGTGAAATCTTTAAAGTGGCCAACGACTTGGTGTTTGACTGCCACAGCATCAGCAACACTTTGCTGTGAAAGCAGACTCTCGTTCACTGCCAATTTGTTCACTGCAATATTGCGATCTGATGAATCTGATGTGGATATTGCTGCACTTTTATGGGTACGAGTACAAGTAAATGAGCATGGTATTGGGGCAATACCCAATACCAGTATCAGTATTGATGCTTCCCTACTAATTTTACGCTACATCTTTTATATCCAGGTTTATTATAGTTCATATGCAAAAAGCATAGTATTGACATATTGCTTTGCTGTACTGAGATACTGAGCCACAATCAGCTCGATAAAATCCTGTAGACACCAGACACTACTTATTGAAACATGGGATGCTGAAGATGTCTGCACACCGCTGGCTGCATGAGTGACTTTTGATGCGGTGTTGGGTGTGTGAGTGTGTGGGAGCAAATGTTAAACACGCTGCGGAGTGTGTGCTGCTTGCTGAAGCCAGGCATGTGACGCAGGAGGCAGCGATGACTCACTCTGGGTTTGATTGAGGATGCTCCTGCACTGCCACCACGGTAGCCTGCCTTAAAGGAATGGGTCAGCCTAATGATAATGATACCCAACAACCACCCCCCTCCCCCTTCCAACCTCTCAAACATGCCTGACCTTGGAGATAACTTCATCCCCAAAGAAATGTCAGACATCCAGGTTTATCCCTCTGGAAGGGCAGGGATAAAGGGAGGTGGAAAAAGCCTGAGACAGGTTCACTTTTAGAAATTTACTTTCACAGGAAAAGTTTTATTGTGTGTGATTTGCTATTTACACACTAAACAATATAAAGAAAGCATTAAGTTAATACTTTGTTAAGAAAATTAAAGGCAGAATCTATTCTCCTCAATTTACCTTTGTGAAGAAAACATTTGTTTTCACAAACTAAAGAAAAACAACCATTGAACGTATATGTACATATAGAAATTTTAAAATCCCCTCAAATATCCCCACCCAACACTGCAGCCATAATCACTCATTCTGAGAGTAGATCCCACTTATTGTGGATAGAAAGCCAAAAAGACAAATGAATATGTTGTAGTATGTCCACAATTAGATACCAGATATTGCTATATACCAGTGGGCACAACTGCAGTCCTGGAGGGCCAGTGTCCAGCACAATTGGGAGGTTTCCCTACACAAACACTCCCATTAAACCTGACAATTAACGTCTAATCAGGCATGTTTGAGCATGTAAATCAACGAACTGTACTGGATGCCGGCCCTTCAGGACTGGAGTTGTGCACCCCTGCAATATACACAATAGCACAATATGTCCTTCAGAAAAGGGCTGGGAATTAATATCTGTCTTTGATCTGAATATTTTTTTAATCTTAAATGTGAGCAAAAATAGCTTAATCCCCAGTGTTCACTCTCTGGTTCAATTTGATCTGCCCTTTTTTTGATTGGTTACCTTGTGAAAAATGACACATGACGTGTGGAGCCTTTCCAAAGTTGAAAGTTTTCAACTTGATAAAAAAAAACACATTTTGCAGTGGAACGAAGGGAGCCATAATGTGCCTTGTATACGTATGGGGTTTTGGGCGTGAGCAGTGAAGTTGGTTTCAATTTTGCATGTTCTAGCTTCTTTCTTCAATAACACTTTGCAAAAAAGGTTAATATGTGTGAACTGCCATTGTCTGCAATCAAAACAATCAGCTTTCACTTAGTTTTTTGTCTGAAATTGATTTCTATAGATTGTTGCTTTGGCACTTTAGCAACTGTCCATAAATTACATCGCAAATTGCAACCATTGGGGTCCAAGCACTGTGTGACTTTTTGGAGCTGCTAGAAGACAAATAATCGTCAAAATGGCCTCTATGTATAGTAAATGTAGGGTCTAAATAGAAGATCATTACCAAATTTCATACACATTAAACTTTTGTACATAGTAACAGATGGGCTACAGTCTGTAAACCTGTGTGATGGACACAAGTGTGTCTAATAAAGTGGCCAGTCCATGAAAGAAAATGGTAGGTGTTTCTAATAAAATGAATGGTGAATATATTTTCTTTTGTATGACAGTATAAAGAGGCGCTCTGGCTTGACCTTTTCTCAGGGCCTCCTCTGTCCTCTTCTGCTCTGTCCTCCTCTGGCCTCCTTTTGTACCCTCTCCATTCAGCTTTTACTTCTTTTTCTCTCTGCTGTTTCCTCATTCTCTCATATTTCTTTACTGTGTTGCCAGGATGCCATGGTGGTGATTCTGAAAAGCCTCTTCCCTGCCTGCTTGTTCAATATTATTGGCTTCGGCTCGACGTTCAAAACGCTGTTTGCAACCAGCCAGAGCTATGACGAGGTACAGCGCCCACCAGGAGCCACAACAGTGCAGTCGATTCACCCCAACCTGTCCTGGTCTCAGTTTGTCACTCTAATTGTGTTTCGCAGTAACTTCTGATGAGGGGACATAGTTACAATTTTTTCTTTCATTGAAAGGCGTATAGTTGTATGCAGACATTTGGTGAGTACATCATCTAACAGGAAGTTAAATATGGCAATTTTATATAATTTGTAGTGCACAATTTCTATTTATTTGCTGATATTTATTGGAAATAAAGAAATACATAATAGAAAATATAACTTTTGTACAGGCCACATTTTGTCTTACTTTTGTTCTCTGTAGAGGATGTGTAACTTATTTTCACTTTTTCACTTTCACATTTGACCCAAACGTTTCATACAACTATATGTAAATGTATAAAAAGATTTAAATTATAAATCTATCATTTACCCAATCAAGTGCCCAAACGCACCTTCCTTGCCTTAGAAATTCCTTTCTTAAGCAGAAAATGCTACCAACTTCAAAGACTGAAAAAGTTTATGTCGTTGTTGAGGCTTCTGTGTCATTTTCTACCAAATATGTGTTTTCTGCTTCTTTCATGGCATCTAAAGTGAAAACCTTTTTAGTGGCAATTTGGACTGGAAATTAAATCAATGAAAGAATGGTTTCTGACTTTTTCACTGCATGTTTGGTTTCTGTACCATTTTATGCTTATTATTTTCTAGGTCTTTGTAGGATATTGTAAGGATAGAAATGAGATAAGGACAAAAATGGAAAACCTCCATTAAAAATTTTAATAAAAAGGAAGGCCCATGCAGCATTATACAAATTAGTTCAAGCTAGCTGCTCTTCGCTCCCTTTGATTGATTATTAACAATACTGGCATGTTGAATGAAACGTCTCTTTACTGCCGATTGGTCAGGGCTAAATTCCTGATTGAATGTAACATCAAAACTTCTTCAGAGAACTTGTAAAAGCTGTATAATTGCTTGCTTAAGTCCCTGTAATATGGTTTTGAATAACGTTTCCTGCTGAAACCTGTAATTTGACCGATACCTTTTCTGAAGTGACTCATACACTCAAGCAGAATAAGAATATGTCTGCTTTCATTAGCAGAAGTGTTTTCATCAGTGCTAGAGAACAGCACAGAGAGGCTTTACAAATTCACGCTCACATTATGTTGAAGGTCAATTACCTTTCAGTACTTTCAAATCAAGCTATAAAGACAGGCTTCACTGGTTCGTTATTGACCTGTATTTCTGAGCATATTTCTCATAGTTTGGACAACAATATAACTTACAAATGTAATCGATCAGCCAAAACATGGTTGGTGCCTTGAGTCTGCTTTTTTTCTTTTTGCAGCTGCTGCTATAGTGCTAATGTAGCTAACAATTAATGGAAACATGCAATGATCAGGCATAACATTATGACCATCTCCTTGTTTCTGCACTCTGTGCTACTAACTAAATAGGTGCACTTTGTAGTTCTACAATTACAGACTGTAGTCCGTTTTTAAACACTTTTTTTAAGTGTTTTTAAACACCGTGTCCACTCACTGTCACTTAAACACTCCTACCTTGCCAGTCCACCTTGTAGTTGTAAAGTCAGAGACGATAGCTCTTCTGCTACCACACAGTTTGTGTTGGACAACCTCTAGTCCTTCATCAGTGGACACATGACACTGAGGTGTTTAAAAACTTCAGCAGCACTGCTGTGTCTGATCCACTCAGACCAGCACAATACACACTAACACACCACTACATCAGTGTTACTGCAGTGTGAGGATGATCCACCACCCAAACAGTGCCTGCTCTGAGAGGAGATACATGGGGGTCCTGACCGCTGAAGAACAGGGTAAAAGAGGCTAACAAAGTATCAGAGAAACAGATGGACTACAGTCTGTAATTGTAGAACTACAAAGTGCACATATAGTAAGTGGAGCTGATACAATGAGCATAGAAACAAGGAGGTGCTCATAATGTTATGCCTGATCGGTGTACTAGTTAGCATTGTGCAAACTGCAGCCTAAAACATCGAACGCTTGCCTCAAACTGTGTGCAGTTGTTACATAATCTCAAATGGAATTACTGATGTTGTTTCTGACACTGCATGATGTACTGTCATCTATAACAACGGACAAAAGTACATTAGCGTAGCTAAAATCAGTACTAGCGAACCATCTTGAGGCCTGAACCATCACTTTAAGTAATTTACTAACTCATCCCAATGAACTCACATTTTCTGATCCTAAATTGATGAATTTGACCTCAAGTCTGACTTACACTACTGAAATATGCTCAGAAATGCTAATGCCATTCGTAATTAAGGAATATTAGGCCCATGTAGCATTATGCAAATTAGTTCATGTTAGCTGCTTCTCACTTTCTTCACAGGAAAGCTTAGCTGCCGCTTGTGAATATATGAGGAAGATCCGGGCTGACATGGGCGGCACCAACCTTCTGGCTCCACTGAACTGGATCCTGAGGCAGCCTGTGCAGCGTGGTCATCCTCGCCTGCTCTTTCTACTGACTGATGGCGCGGTCAGTAACACAGGGAAGGTCATCGAACTTGTCCGCAGTCACGCTCGATTCACCAGGTATGAAGTCCCTGACTGTGTGTTCATAGCAGTGAATATATTGACTTTGATGTAGAACTTTGTTTAAAAAAGGAGTGTGAGGGCTCAGCGGATATAGATTTATCAACAATATCAATTTTAGCCTACAATATCAGGGGATATGTTAATTGTTTTGGGTACAAATGTTTGGTGGACCCCTACCTTGATACCTTTTTTTGGAAGATTACATGAGTAATGAGATTACATGAGGCTGTACATGAGGGCTAAGTGCATGCTGTTGGTTCAATGTCAGAATTGAAAACACATTTCGGACTTTTCAGGTGTATAAAATCAATCAGTATATAATGAATCATCAGACATCCTGTACAGGAAGGGTCAAAGCAGGCTCTACTTCCTGAGGAGGCTGAGGTCCTTTAACATCTGCAGGAAGCTTCTGCAGATGTTCTATCAGATCATGGTTGCCAGCTGTCTTTTCTATGCTGTAGTGTCCTGGGGAGGAAGTGTAAAAAGGACAGACGAGATGAGGATGGGAACTGAATCTGAAGTGCACTTTCTGCATACCTCATTGCACTTTAGTTGGTACAATATATGCACATATTTATTTATTTATTCATTCTGTGGTCATTATATGCCGTCACGTGTAAATGCTTGTTCAGTCATTATTGCACTGTATTTCTCTTCTCAGGTTGTAGATATTATCACAGACTGTTGTATATATATATTTTTCTTTCTATTTGTATATATGCCTGTAGATAGGATCTGGTTTATTTATTCTTGTTATATGTCTGCACCCTTTTACGGTTACTGTACAGTGTTGTGTGCCTGCTACTGGCTGCAGTTTTGTGGATGTCGTTATTTTGAGGTAACAAGATTAAGTCATTCGGTATTAAGAAAACAATGTTGAGATAAGATGAATAGCTCATTATCTTAAGAAAACAACTTTTGTTATCTCAAGATAACAGGAAAAGTAACTTATGTCAAAATAATTTTGTCATCTTGACATTACAAGATTATCAAAATAACAAACCAGAAAATTATATCTTATTTTTGAATGAAGCTTTTTATGTAAATTTAACTCATAATAAATCTAGATCTGTCAACTTCACTTTAAAAGAAAGTCACTTCGCGGTTCACCTTTCGCGGCCTCGGTGTATTGCGGGTTTTCAAAAAATATTAATGGAAAAAAAAATATATCGCGGATTTTCGCTACTTCGCGGGTTTTCTGCGGAACTCGATCTGTGGAAAATATATATATTTGAGGAATTTTTACATTAAAAAATCCCAAAATGTATAAAAACATATTAAAAATATTAATTCTAACAATAAAGGAATGTTATCATTAACATTATTAAAATCATAAAATATTATAATTTACAGTAAATAATGCCTATTTACTCAGTGGATGAATACACACCGAAAACGAGAAGCAGCATCACTCAACTGAGACGCTACTTGCCTACATGAGATTGTAAACAACACACAGTAAGTGTAAAGGTACAATACATGCACAGAACAGTGTGGGAATGGTTATTAAGGGAATGGGAAAGGTTTATGTAGTGTAAAAGTGTGGGGGAGGGTTTATAAAGCCTTAAAATAGTGTATAAATACTTAAATAAATAGAGCGTCCCTACTTTGCGGATTTTCGCTTATCGCGGGTGGTCCTGGAACGTAACACAATACATTTAGCTTATGACTATCTCTATCATAATTAATGCCTTTTTGAGTTTAAATAGATCATAAAATTACATGTTTTGTCAGAGCACTCATCTAATATTTACTGTAATAGCCAGCATGCATGCCTGTATTGTTTGTGCCTGTAGTTCATTCCAGATCAAACTAAACAGATGTTGCTTGCACATGCAGGTGAAGACATTACAGAGCTGTGACTTTTACACCTCTAACTGGAAGTTAGTTTGTCACCCACTGATCCCCTCACTGTCAGATCAGATTACAGCAGGACTCTGAGCTCTTTCTTTTTTATTTCTGGCCTTTTCTGCTCTCTGAGGCAAGGTTAGGTTAGATTACTTATGTCTGAATTGCGGCATAATAACAGAGGGCACTATTTGTTCACACAGTCGACATCAGCTCACAAAGGATGGTTAGAAAATCTTGTGTTATTCAGTATGGAGCACTATTCATCACTGAGAGTGGAACAAACAGATGATGAATCCTGCACCTTCTTAAGGGGAGATGGAAGGCTATTCATGTTACAGGACATGAGTACATTTTCACACGTAATAATGCTTTTTGAGAGTGTAATTAAATTCTAATAGTTTTATTTTGACTTTAATTCCTGTCTAAAGAAGTATTAAACTATTCTTTTCTGTTCTGTATCAAAGTTATGCCTTGTAGACCACTGTGGTCATCATTTTGTAGTTGGCGCCATGCTCTTATGCCCATATTAGGAACACCAGGTATAAGCCCCATTTCTCTATGGCCAGAATGAATAGGGTTTTCGAAAAGTCGTCTCTACCGCACCCTGTGTAAAATACAAATGTTCAGAACCCGATACGTTTAGTCTTGTGAACATTTTTTTCCCGAATATCACTGGATCCTCTGAATTATGAGGTTCTTGAGGATGTTGAGTTATGAGGAATCTTCCAGTTAACACTAAAGCAGCACTCCTCTTTTCAGATGATCAGCACTCCTTCCCCAACTGCCCTCTTGTCAGTAATTCTCCTCTGCTGGACGGAGGCAATTCAGACACTCTGTCCTTTTAAAGGATGAAAGCTAGTCAGTGATTTCATTAGGAACATGTGGAGTCTGCCCAGACCTCCAATGTGTGTGGAACTGCACACTGAGCAAACAGCAATGAATCTCCAGCTCTGATGTGTCCTGCGGATGTTAACGACAATGCTAAAGGTTGAGCCGAGCCCTTAATCACTTTGCCTTCATCTGATATGCATGAGCTACCCCAGATGCAGTGGATAGCGCTGAGGTAGCAGTCCAAAGCTTCCACATTTTAATCATCAAATCTAATGAGATTAATGATTAAAAAAAAAAGTCAGGGCTTCTTTATCTTGGTGCAGAAAGGGATGGAGGGAAAACATCTTTTTTGGCTTCATGAGCGTGGTCTACTTGCCAATTTTCACTATTGATAAAGCAACAGTATGCAGTGAAGCGGATATTGTCCAGGGAGACATCAGGAAGCTCAGGGAGATTCTGTTTTTTAATCAGGTTTTCAATTTGGCCCTGATCTTGCTGTTGTTCACCCACAAACACACATGCAGCACGCTGCCACACTTTCTTTATTTAATTTCCAGTCAAAACAGCCATTAAGGAAAAGTTATTCATTTTTTTAGTCATCCATTCAATCTTAAAACCAAGCAGATACAGCTGTGTCCTCCTGCTGCTCCCAGTGGAGTCACTGACGTCATGCTCCCCTTCAAAGACATTCATATCCACACAAGCAGCTACCCAAAACTCACCTCAGCTGCCTTTAAATTTCTTTCTCAAGAGCATTTAAAAAGACCAAAGGAGATATTTTGAGTAGATTAGATATAAGATGATCTGTTTTCATGAGGAAGAAAACTGGAGTTCAAATAATTGTTAAAAGATACAGAGAAAATGGGAATCCTAACAACCATGCAAAACCTGGAAGACCACCAAAAGATGTCACTTTTGAGAGAGAGGAGAAAATCAAGCTCCACGAATATTTGTACTAGAATACTAAACTGTTTTATGGACTGATTAGTCTAAATTTGAGATTACTCGGATCACGAGAGGCAGGAAGTGCAACCAACTTCTAAGATTGAACTTGGTGTGGAAAAATGTCCCTGCAGATTTCTTTGAAAAGCTGAAAGAAAGTCTCCTGAAAAGAATGGAAGCTGCAATAAAGATAAAGAGTGAACACACTAAATACTGAAAGATTTGCGATTGTAGCATTGGCATAGAGACAAGACACAGGAGAGGCCATACGTAGCACTGAACTTCATCACTAGCCATACACCCTTCACCCTCACGGTGACCACCAACCCGCACAAACTAAACCCACTCCCAAATGCAGAACAACATAGTAAACAAATATATAAAAGAGTTAAACAAACACTGAGGTCATGCTCTTGCCATGAGCCTTCACATGTGACTGTCTGCATGACCACACCTCGAGAATCTCGGTGGCCTGGTCAGCCAGTAGCAGGACATTACAATATTATTATATTGTTATAGAGCTTTTGTGTAATTTTTGTTAAATATATTTTTCTGCTTTTGAATAACTTGTGTTGTAGGACCTTTTTCACTGGAAATTAAATGAAGGGATGGACTTTTGCACAGGACTGTACATTGCAAATTCCAGCCATGCAAGCTGATTGGTTGAGAAAGTGTACAACTGTATCATTCCGCTGAGATGCCGTTGCTAAGCAATGACTTCGACAGTTGTAGGAGTCACTCCCAGCATTTTAATGATGATTTTACTTCTTACTCTGTGCACAAACAGAAAATGGATACTTAAGATCACATTTGACACACACAGCCGATTTGGTGAGAATCTGAAGATGAGACTACGCTAAATTCCCAATCTGTTATCACCACTGAGCAGCTTTTCAGCCAGCAGCTGTGATAGAAGAACACCTAAATAACCTGGAATCAGCTATAAATGAACTGAATACCATTCGCCAAACAAACTGGGCTGTAAAACATTTTACAGACTGGCTGGAACAAAACAACATTAATATTGATCAAGCAAAAAATGACAAAACTGAGCTAAACTTGATATTGTGAGGCTTACTGCATACTGTGCAGCAGTGGGCGGAATTACTTTGAACTAGCAACAAGCTGCTTGTTAAGCAACTATAATTTGGCAGAAGGAATTGCTAACAAAACATATTAAATGACACGTTCACAGCCCGGTTTATTAATTTCTTACTTTGTTTATTTACCTGTTGTATAAAAGCAATAGAACAATCAAGGTTGCATGTTGTCACCAATAACATCACGGTTGTGATGTTATTTCGTGATAACACACTCCCTCTCGTGTTCTGTTGCTTAAATATCTATTTTCGTGGACAATTTGTGTGAGCCATCCTCTAGGCATTTGTCAGTGGTGAGTTTATGACCACAAGTTTGTTCTTGGCTGGTTTGGGTAGTGGACCACTCTCAACGTAGCAGTGACATTGACGTGCAAATAAGGCCTGCACCAAACCAGCACCATATCAGTATTACTGCTGTGCTGAGAGTGATCTGCATTAATTTTGCAATGTAAGAATAGATTAAAAACATTAAATGTACAGTATATAAGGATCATTCTACTGAACTGGTTCAACGTCAGAATTGGACACACATTTGAAGCTTTTAACTGACTTGGACTGCAGTCCTTTTACTTTGAGTGACCCTACACCTTAATACCGTTTATTTTACTCAATTAAATGACTGATCATTCCATTTTGTTACTAACAAAGCATTCACATTACTACTGAAACTTCACTTGATGTTTCAGTAGTGACTGTTTCGGTGGCTAATTTTGGGCGGAACTCAAAAACACTAGTCTGTACATGACTAGAAAATAGAACGTTGAACAGCTGTACACACTAAAATCATCAGTCATTTTTGTGTTGTGAGAGTTACCCCGCTACTCCTTACTGTATATGTATATGTTTTGCAGGTGCTACACATTTGGAATAGGGCAGGGAGCATGCAGACGGCTCATAGAGGGTCTCTCCTCTGCTTCCAGAGGCACTGCTGAGTTCCTGGCAGAGGGAGAAAGACTGCAGCCCAAGGTTTTCATTCTCACTGACATGTTTATCCTCCACTGTGACAGCCGGCTATTCAGAATGTCACTGCTGTGCAATTACAGCCTGGATATAAATTGTGGAGTCCCCACAACTATTAACAATTAACATTTCATTCTGCTTAGTTAAAATGTAATTTAGAATAAGTGGTCAATCCAGACAGCACAGATCTTTTTCCTCCCCTTTCTAAGAGTCAATGATAAATGCACATCAACACTACCTTTGAGGTGTTTGCAGTCACTGTTTTCTGTAATGTAAAGCCAGTTTGGTTGCATATACAGTATATTGTAGCTGGCATATGTACATGATTTGTACATGATGAGTTGTGTAGTTTCTTTATGTGTATTACACTTGGTGTGAAAACACAAGACGTATAAACTCTCATTTGAGCCATTTGCTTGCTTGTTTGTGGTTTTGTAGATGATTAAGTGCTTGAAGAAATCCATGGCACCTGTTTTGAGTGACATCTCCATCGAATGGCTCTATCCGGAGACGAAGGAGGTGTTACTGTCTCCAGTGGGGACGACTTATCTGTTCCCTGGTGACCGGCTGATTGGGTACAGCGTGGTGTGTGACACTACCCGCTACCACCCCAACCCCAAGTCTGTAAGTACACTCCAACAGAGCACAATAAAACCACTCAGAACAGAGTGTACGCTCCAACTGAGGGCAATAAAAGTGAACCTGGATCTCCCCATGAGCATTAATTACAGGTAGAAGAACAACAAAAAAGGGTTAGTGTCAATAGTATTTATGATTTCCTGCACATTCATACATTCAGAAGTTTGGAATCTTCCAAAGACATGCAGTCAGGCCAATTGGACATGCTAAATTGCCCCTAGTTGTGAGTGTGTGAGTGACTGTTTGTGTCTGTCTGTCTGCCCTGCGATGGACTGGCGACCTGTCCTGCCTTCTGCCCGAAGACTGCTGAGATAGGCTCCAGCATCTCCCCGCGACCCTGACGGAGAAGCGGCTTAGAAAATGGATGGATGGATGGATGGAATCTTTTGCCATATTAACAATATTTGCTATTTTATATAGAATAATAACTATGTTAACATATGCAATTATAACTGTACTGTATAATAGTACAGACAGCACAGCTTCCTAGTGACGTACAATGTATCTGAAACCAAGTTAGTTGCACAGAATGAGCATATTAGACAAGTTACACATTTTTGTGCAATTAAATTGGTTTTATATGATTGTAAACATTGATTACAAACATTTGTGCAGCAGATACAAACTTTTGAATGGTAATTTATGCTGTTAATCCTTTTATTTGTTGCCAGACTCGATTGCTAGGTTGCTGTGGTATCCAGGGGTTGTTAAGGTGTTGGTAGGCCATTACTTTAGCATTCCAGATGGTTGCTCAGGTGTTGTTAGGCCAGTGCTATGGTATCCCAGGTGGTTGCAAAGTGTTGGTAGGCCATTGCTGTACTATACCACGTGGTTCCTATGCACCCCATGATGCTTTGACTTATGGACAGAACGTCTGTCATACATATAGCATCATAATGTGGTAGAAATGTGGAAATAAGTAAAAAATATTCATTTGAACGCTAGAAGTGTCAGAAGGTTAGATGCTTGAATGCTTGAGTGCTGACGTTTGTATTCAATCCATCAGCAGAAACCTGAACCTTTTAATTGAAACCTGAAGAGAAACATTTTAGTAAGAAAATTGTATTTATAGCCTACACAATTTACTTGCCCTAATGAAGTCGATTTCGCTTTTTAATTGTGTTTACACTGAGAGGCAGAAAACCATACAGCAATGGCATTACATAGCAATGTGTAATGTAGAAATCTTTAAAAGGTTTTTTGAAACTGGCACTACAGCTCAGCCCTACATTGGATTTTGATGTCTGCTCCACTTTAAATATAGACATTTTAAGCTTGTAGGAGACTTGCAGGTAACATTCATTACTTTGAAATTTTCAACTAACTCCTACTTTGAAGTCTGCATCTTTTATTATTGCAGTGTTAGCCTGTTAGCTTTCTGTTGACCTGCTCAGCCTACTTTACCGAGGGCAGAATATCGAGTTATAAAGAGAAGAGAAGTGTAAACCAGTATCTGTTAGTAGATGTTCAACAGGCAGTTTGCCATCTGGTTGCAATTTATGGGCACATGTTTCAATACTAACAACTAGTCGTTTTCAATGAGTCTTTAGCCACATTGTCTTGAAGCCACATTCACCAGTCTGCTGAAGTTTTACACTTTTTATGCTCGTAACGCTGTTCTTGCCTTATTTTTAAAACTTCACTTGCTTGTAGCGACAGCCACAAGTCATCAAGTTATCGGCCCTTGGGTGCACATATTTGGTGAACCCCTACATAGCTACCTTTTTCGGGGATCAGTGAATTTTATGAGATATCACAGCAGGTTACGTGGGGGCTGAGCAGCAACATTAAGCAGGATACTGATAGCAGGGTTGGGCACATCACCACTGTAAACGCATATTTGTATTTACTATTTATTTATTTATTTTTGAAAGAGCATTTTTGCATGTTCCAGCCAAGCTGCATAGTCTGGAGCTTGTAGAGTACAACACTTAAATCTAAGTGGTTCTAGAAGCAGACCTCTTGAATGAAGTATTTCTATTAGGTATTATAGCTTAAGGTAACTGGCGCTTGTTGCAGGCATGGAAAACACTTTATTTCACTTATATCTTCCCTTTGAAGTAGGCAGTTCTCTCTAGCCTGAAAATTTTGACCCGTGAAAATGGAACCAAAACATTGTAGAATAATTAAACCACCAATGGCAGGTTTGCTTTGTCAAGCCAACTTAAATAGTTATACAGAAAAGCTTATTTTTGTGGCTGGGTGTGTGGAGGAATGATGTGTCTGGAGGCTGTTCTGCTGCATTGCAAAGGGTGTGTGGACATGTCCCACACCAGTGGAGTGGATTATGGCAAATGCAGGCGGGGTGGACGAGGACCATAGGCATACACTAAGAGCCCTCATGTTATTGGTATATTGAATTATAATTAGTTATTCTCTTGCAATTAGTTGCTATCACTTAATCCAGGCAAGTACTTTGTATTATTAGGTTGAAAATTCAGATTTCAGATTTTCAGAAAATTCACTAATACACTAAATTCACTATTGTAGCAAATACTATGATCTCAAAAAGACAAAGCAATGAGAGAGTACAGGGTGGAGTTACCCAGCATCCTTGGTGAGTTAGTTGAATATTGTTTATTAGATCTTTAAAAACATATTCATGGTATATATGGATTAAATGCAAGTTTGGATGCACTTTATATGTTTTAGTTATTCTAACCATTAATGTGTTTTGTGTCTTGGTTGTAACAGATGTATAGTTTGGTTTGTTATTGTTTCACTTATGTTGATATTTCAATCAAATTTAAAAATGAATAATAGTGTAGTTACTTAGACTTAAAAGTTAAAGTTTCTGCAATAATATAGTTTATGTGATGCATATGTATACTTTGTGTGTATTTAACTCCAGATAACTTAAAAAAAATAGTTTTCATGCTTAATTAATTTGCAGTAATGAGTTACCTGTAATATACGCTTAACCTTCATAAGCTTATAAGCGTAATCATGGTTTAGAGTGTAGGCAAAGAGAGTGGGTGTCGGTGGGCATGGTGTGTAGTTGAAACAGGCAGGTGCAGGCAAAAATAACACTAGGTTTTGTAGTTAGATGTGGGCAAGAATTACACTAGATTTTGCATGCACAGGTGGACATTATTGGTGGTTGAAAGCAGACAGCTGCGGGCATTAATAATCAAACCCCTGACCTCTACCTGCAACTTTATGATTGTGTAGATGAGGCAGTTTACCACCTCAGCTCAAACCACAGCTTCCACACTCTTCAAAATATAACCACTGCTATGTTGGCGGGGTTCTTCTGACTTTGAGGAGCAATTGGAAACTTTGGTTGCATCCAGGACCCCATTGCCCTCATTAAGAAACCTTTAAGGCAGTGGTCACTTTAAGGCAGGGCTCCTGGAGGTCTACCTTCCTGCAGGTTTCACCTCCAACTCAAATATAGTACACCTCATTCAGCTAATCATGGACTTCTGAAGGCAATAATTAGACAGATCAGGTGAGGTTAATTAGGGTTGGAGCTAAAGTCTGCAGGACAGTAGATCTCCAGGAGTAAAAGTTCCTGACCACTGCTTTAAGGTATTTTATGAATCACAGTCTCAGAGGCAGAACTGCTTAATTACATTTAGTCAAATTATTTTTATATATTTTATAATAGTCCTTTAGCAGCTTTCCAGAAATCCAGGTCCAAGCGCCCAATAGTGAAGTTAAAGTCTGAGATTAAGTTTATACAAGTGGGATTAAACAGAGATAATCGGATTATATAGTGGAAAGGTCAGAAATAAACCAGTGACCAATGTTAAAAGTCTGCTAGATCCAGAGGGACCACTGACTGTGCTGGACATACACAGGATGTTGGAGGTATTAGAGCATGGCAGCTGATATAGAACCAAAAGCAGATTCCTGAGGCAGCCAAAGGCCCATGAGGCTTGTTGGAACCATAAAGATTACAAGGTCATGGGGGATGTACGACAGACATTGATTACAGACTCTGGAGCGTCCAGAAAAGGTTACAGAAGGCCAGAGCTTCAGGTGAAGTTATTGGAGGCTGGTAATCATCTCAGAGAGGATGAAGACAAACATGACAGAACACAGGAACACAAAGGCTTTAATCTAACAAGACGAGGGCACACAAAGCAAACAGAAAAGACAATAACAAGAAATTGCTAGAACAGTACAATGGTACAGAAACCTAAGGAGGCGCTCTTGTTGTAGTACAGCTACTGTAGCAGCCAAAGACACCAGATTATAAAGAATTACTATTTTTTACATAGAACAATAGAAAAGACATCAGAACTATATAATAACTCATATGGAATTACACAGAGACAAAGATGTGTTAAAGAAATTATAGCTATCTTCTATTTTAGGATTTTAGTCAGCAATCACATCATCAATAAATACAGGGAAACCAGTTCCACTGACAGACATACATGCCCACACCATAACACTACCTCCACCATGCTTTACAGATGAGGTGCTTTGAATCATGACCAGTTCTTTTCCTTTTTTCCTATCATTCTGTTACAAGTTAATCTTTGTCATATTTGTCCATTGGGTGTTGTTCCAGGCCTTTCAGATGTTTTTTTTTTCTGGTTGGAGGCTTACTGTTTGTTCATGTGGTAAACCCTCTGTATTTACTCTGAACAAATCTTCTCTTGATTGTTGAGTTGGCGTAGACTGATCTACCTTCTGGAGGTTCTTCTTGATCTGGCCAACTTTTGTAAAATGTTTTTTTTTTCACCTTTTCACCTTACATCTGCTTACTTGTAAGTGACATAATGAGGAAATAGTTCCTTAGAACAGCTAAGAAGCCAGTTCTTCAGTTACTTTGGAGTCCCCCAAAATTGAGGGGCAATATGTGTAAATGGTTGTCATTTCTTCACTGTGCTCCTAATGTGTATGTAAATACCCTCAAATTAAACCTATTGAGCTCATGTTATTGAATTTCAACCAATAAGCTGTAGTAGACAGGTAAAATAACAAATCCTTGTTTGATGTCCAAATATTTATGGACTGTATTTTAATGTTTTGAATCATACACTGAAGGTAGGACAATACATTTAGGCTTGATTCAGGTCTCAAGAAATCCAAGTAATTGCTTTTTTGAGTGCTTCCGTACATAAGATAAACACAAGGACTCATTTTTCACAGGACATGATGGGGCATTTACTAACATGACAGTTTGAACAGGTTTATTATAACCTGAAGTTATTGCTACTGTTTGTTTTATAGCAGGTAAAAGCCACCAGAATCTAATGCATGGTAGATTTGCACAGGAATAAAATGACACCCACCTGCCTTAGTAGAACTAATTCTGTATAGAAATTTCAAGCTTTTAGGCATTCTGAAGCGTATATAGTCAGGTATGTCCAGTAATTTGACTGCTTCTGTAGAGCAGGGTTAATTAGGACTGTAATTAGCTACAGATGTCAGTACAGAAGCAGAGCATTGGGACATGCCCATGTCAGGTGTGTGGCATATGTAAATAGCCATAAGCAGCCAACAGGTTTGACCCACAAATCCGGAAGAATGACAGCAGGGGCACCCTAACAGGACCTCTACTTTTTCCATATTAGGCAACCCTGCAGTGATGGAGAGGAGGCTGGTCCAGGCAGTAGCATGAATTAACGTATAGTTACAACAAAGTCACAAGTTAAATTACCAGTGTGGCTGGGACAATACATAAGAAGTATTGTGTGACATGTTATTATTCATTAAAACAGATAAAAGTCCACCAGCTACTACTGTTTTTAGCTGTCTTATGTCTTGTACTTTTGTTCATTTTTATACAAGACAGTATGTCTTACAGTCTTACAATCTTACAATCTCTACCAAAATCCATCGATTTTCCAAAAAATTCTACAAAATGCTCTGTTATAAAGAAACCTACCGAGTACGAATTGTTCACAGTGGTGGTGATAGGAACCAGAAGTCTCTATGCATCTGAAAGCTCACTCACAGAGCGTAATTAAAAGTAAAATTGTTACGGATACGCTGACGGATGACTGAGTGATTGCTTTATGATAGTTTTGAGAAAAGATTTTGTAGCATCCTGTCTTGCACTGTCCTTGTCTTATTCTGTTTCAGTCTTTGTTTTGTTGATTTTCTGTGCCATGTGCTTTTGTTTGTCTTCTATCTTGTGCTTTTTATTTACTTGTGCCATGTGCTTTTGTTTTTGTTTTGGTCTGTGTCTCCTCGCTGGTCCAGCCTTCTTGTCATTTGCCCCACCCTCTCCTTATTCCTAGGTGTTTCTTGTTTCCCCTTGTCTTTGTGTTTGTTCGATCCCTTTGTATTGCATTGTCTGTGTTCACTGGTCTTGTTGTTAGGTTTTGGTTCATCATGGATGAGCCTCTGCCTCTGTGGTTTTGAGGTCCAACAATGCACCTTAGAGTTTTTCCAGGGTGAAAAGTACATATTTGTATCTTTTCATATCCTAATGTTTTAAAACACAACAATAAAATAAAAGATGGGGTGTGTGGAATCAGTACAACTTAGAAAATATAATTTAAATGGATTATGGTACAATTATGTTCCATGTCTAAAGGTACTGCGATGTACCTTTCAGTGGGGACCACCCCAGTGTCAAGAGGAGTACTGGCCCAGTGACAGTTTCATACTTTTATTTCTGAGAGTGTACAACTGTGATAACCCAAAGCTTTACTAAAGAGGTAGGTTTTTATCTTAGACACCAACTCTGTGATTGATTCTGAGGCTGTACACTGACAGGAAAATAATTCCACAGCTGGTAATGTGCACCATTTAGCATTTCCCATCCTCTAATACACATTCAGCTCATCAGCTAATTATCAGGCCCTTCGTGAGTTGAAATCCCAGCACTGGGATTGAACACCGGTGCTTCAAGGACACTTACTTTTACCGTCAAGCACACTCTATCTGTTTTGCATTCCCTCAACACTCAGTAGGCCATTTCTCTTGACACATATCATCTGCCACATTTAATTCAATTCATTTTTCAAGACATCTCATTAACATTTCTGAAATGCCAAAATGTCAGCTTTGTTTAAGAAGCTGTCAGTAAAGAAAAGAAACCTCAAAATCGGGGATTAGAAGTGGTTAACAAGAAACAAATGAGCCACATTTTTCACAGAACCTAATTAAAAACAGGAATTTACAGGCTTCCAGAGAGTGACCTTTATTTTAACCACTTCTTCACATATGCAATTCACAGTGTTTTGGAGGTGCCTCATTTGTATGATGGAAATGTGTATGATTTACAAAACCAGAAGTGAACTGGATTTTCATCATTAGGTGAGCAAACAAGCTCAGCACAACCATTTCTGTGCAGAGATGTGATTGTTTTCACAGCAGAGGGTTCTTACAACCTCCCTTTCATCCCTTATTGCTTGCTAGCAGCTCAAACCAGAGTCACATTTCACACACAGAGCCAACAGTGTCCTAGTTTAGCTTATATGGGGAAATATTTATTTTTTATTATTTAAAATGGAAAATATCTCAGTCAATTTCCATTCTACCAGTGGAATAGTCTCTAGAGGGCCTGCAGAATGAGGCTACAATGTGGTTAACTTGTTAATAGCATTTTTTTCCAGTAACTTTTGCTGAATACATACTGTATATCAGTGAAGTTATTGTGATGTTAACAGGCCTAATCTACTCACAGTATGCTAAGAAAATACTGAAATATTGAAAGACTTCAGAATAACCAAAAATAAATGATTTCCATAGTCCTAATCTCTTTCATTCTATAAAAATGAAATTGGAGGAAAATAGATCATTATTAACTGCCAAATTTAAAATAGCTAAAGTTTTCTTTGTATATAATTGTGTTCCAGAGCAGTGGTCACCAGCCCTCTTCCTGGAGATTAATCTTCCTGCAGGTATCACCAAATCTAACACCTCGTTCAGCTAATCAGACTTCTGATGGATCAGATGGGGTCGATTAGATTTGGAGCTGATGTCTGCAGGCAGGTAGATCTTCAGGAGCAGGGTTAGTAACCTCTCTTCTATGGTTTGCTCTTTTTCCAGGACAAGCGACGACGCTACAGCATGATGCGCTCCAATGAGTCGGCCAGCTCCGTGTTCTACCACTCCCAGGAGGAGGAGCCTGGGAGAAGTGGCTCGGATGGACAGGGGCCTCCCAAAGACACAACGGGCACCACGTTTGACCCTTACCCGAGCAACATGTCTGAAAGCAGCCCTGTCACTGCAGAGCAGGAAGCCATTGGTAAGGATCCAGAACCTGTTCTAGAATGAATGGTTGACCGCCTCACAGGTCTCCTTTGACTTGTTGCCTCAGTGTTAACTAAAACCACAGAAAAGTATAAAGTATAAAAACAGTCTAAGCAAAGAGACTCATAAAAAGAGGCTCAGCAAATGTTCCTCTAAAAAATATGAGGTAAATAGTTTCACAGGTGAACTTAACAGCCTTGTAGTCATGTGATGGTGCAGTAAACGACATAATAACTCACCTCGTGTATAGTATTCACCACCTAACACCATTAGATGGTGGAAACTATACAAGAGGTGGGTAGAGTAGCATAAGCCCATACTCATGTAAAAGCACCATTATCTCTGAGAATAATGGCAACATGAGTAGAAGTACAACAGTAGCAGCTCAAATAACTACACAAGATCTGTGAAATGTATAGAACTGCGGTTGAGCTTCTCACTAAATCCAGCATTTGTTAGGACAGGAACTGAAGTTTGTTAGGCTCTGCTCTGTTTTTCATGCAATCTCTGAAAAAGTTCAAAAATAGGGCCTCAAGGTGTCCAGGTTTGAGGTTCATTATCCTGTGTCTGGATGATCCTCTTGACTAGACGCTGAAGTGTTCAGTTGAGTCTCCATGGAATGCATTCCCTCAGTTGAGGCAGATATAGAGCTGTTATAGTCCTGTCTCTGTCTTCTGCTCGAAAGGACTGCATCAGGGGAGAGTGCGTTCTGCATCTGTGTGTCTAACTACATATACAATTTCAGATGAATGAAGTTAGAACATAATGGGGTAGAACCACGCCCAAAACTCCTTTTCTACAATCTACGCCCTAGAAATGATCCCACTCCCTTTAGTTTCCTGAAACGGAAACTTTACTATCCAACTTCTCAGACACTGATCTTGCCAAGGATACCACAGCTACATCCGCTCACGAATCCAAGATCATGAGAAGCTAGCAGCAGCCTAATCTGGAGTTCCTTGATCTCGGCAAGCTGCACCAGAACTCCTGCCTAAGTTTCTCAGAGTTCCCTCGTCTCGGTGTTGGGTGTGGTCCATCAATGGTGCCACTGCTGCTTTACACACTGTTAGCACAGTTAAATTCAGATTGAGACGCAGCCTGTCTAAAACAACAAAACAGTCTCTTTGTCTTACACATCAGCGAGACTACAGATGAGTAACCACTAGTTAAATCCATCCATCCATCCATCCATTATCTTCCGCTTGTCCGGGGTTCGGGTCGCGGGGGCAGCATCCTAAGCAATGAAGCCCAGACCTCCCTTTCCCCAGCCACTTCCACCAGCTCTCCAAGGGTGATTCCGAGGTGCTCCCAGGCCAGCTGGGCGATATAGTCGCGCCAGCGTTTCCTGGGTCTTCCCCGGGGTCTCCTCCCAGGTGGACTCGCCTGTAACACCTCCCGAGGGAGGCGTCCAGGAGGCATCCTAACCAGATGTCCGAACCACCTCAGCTGGCTCCTCTCGACGTGAAGAAGCAGCGGCTCTACTCCGAGTCCCTCCCGGATGACTGAACTTCTCACCCTATCTCTAAGGGAGAGTCCAGACACCCTGCGGAGGAAACTCATTTCGGCCGCTTGTATTCGCGATCTTATTCTTTCGGTCATTACCCAAAGCTCATGACCATAGGTGAGGGTGGGAACGTAGATCGACCGGTAAATCGAGAGCCTTGCCTTATGGCTCAGCTCTTTCTTTACCACAACAGACCGGTAAAGAGCCCGCATCACTGCTGACCCAGCACCAATCCGCCTGTCAATCTCCCGCTCCCTTGTACCATCACTCGTGAACAAGACCCCGAGATACTTGAACTCCTCCACTTGAGGCAAGAGCCTATCCCCGACCCAGAGAGGGCTCTCCACCCATTTCCGCCTGAGAACCATGGTCTCGGATTTAGAGGTACTGATTCTCATCCCAGCCGCTTCACACTCGGCTGCAAACCGATCCAGCGAAAGCTGAAGTTCGCGGCCTGATGTCCCCAATAGGACCACATCATCTGCAAACAGCAGTGATGTGACCCTGAGGTCACCAAACCGGACACCCTCCATCCCTTGACTGCGCCTAGAAATTCTATCCATAAAAATTATGAATAGAATCAGTGACAAAGGGCAGCCCGGACGGAGTCCAACTCTCAGTGGGAACGAGTCTGACTTACTGCCGGCTATGCGAACCAAACTCCAGCTTTGTTTGTACAGGGCCTGAATGGCTCGTAGCAAAGAGCCATGTACCCCGTACTCCCGAAGCACCTCCCACAGAATACCCCGGGGAACACAGTCGAATGCCTTCTCCAGATCCACAAACCACTAGTTAAAATCAAAATCAAATCAAATCACGTTGTCACATCAACATGTACACAGGTTTGCAGATGGATGAAAATCTTAGGCGTGTAGCCTCTTGCACAAAATATGAACACACTGATATACACTAGTATTGCACAATTTTCCAGATATACAACTTTTTTTAAAATAAAAAGCTATAAAATATACAAATGTACATATTTCTGTATATTCAGTTTGGCAAGTCTCAGGTAGATAAAAAGAGATGCAGGATATTCAATGGTTAAAGTATTACTATCAATAATTGTCCATGGACATCATCATGGTGTTCAGAGGAAAGATGTAACGCCAGGCTCATTTACCGATACACTGGTACAGTGTTATTAGTGTTACTTAATGGTAGAGCAAGTAGTGCAAAATGATTTGTGAAGAGGTATAAAGGTTTAACCTATAATATCCATGTATTATATATTTTTCTCAAGTGTGAAGAAAAACATGAAACAAATTGAAAACAAAAAAAACATAATTATTAAACATTAAAAAATAATGCATAAAAAGTTGAACAGATGTAATAAAAGACAACAAAGAAACAACAACAAAGAAAACCAAAGGCTATACGCTTTTCACATGGTAAAGCAGAAATTAAGAAATGTAATGCTAATGAGCAAAAGTTGATTCCTTTCCTCACAAATAAACTTCTCAGAAAAGTGTAAGTACATCAAAGTAGACACTATGCATGTAACTGAGTAGATAACTAGTTGCTAGCCACCTTTGTATTGTATATCACTATGACAAGTAATTCACAATATACCACTAACTATCAGTGGTATACCAGAGTAGTGAACAGAGACATTATTCAGCTGCGTAGGACATTGGTCCTCCAGCAGGACACTGCAATTGACAACCCCCTGCAGTCGCAGTACACCAGTATGCATTTTCAAACACAGCCGGAGTTTCCTAATCCAGCCCTCAGGGACTCCTAACTACTGCAGTGTTTTGCTGTGTTGCAGGAATCAGGCAGTGCGTTTTCCATAGACTGATCAGACTCTTTTATTTCCCTTTGTTTTCAATGAGAGAGGCCCGCACTGACTGCTGTTTCTGCTCTGTTTTGGGTGCCCTATGTTTTATTCACCCTCTGTGGCTGTTTCTGCACTGTAAAAACTGATGAGTTAAGTCAGCTCAAATGATTTGAGGATGTTGATAACCTCAATTTTTTAAAGTTGGATTACTCAGTTGATTAAGTGACCCTTATTAGTCGCACAGTGGGGAAATTTCACTTCCGCAATTAACTCATCCATGCACAGTGAAACACCACATACACACTAGTGAATGGACACACACTAGGGCAGCAGTGAGCATACTTGCCTGGAGCGGTGGGCAGCCCTATCTGCAGGGAGCAGATTGGGGGTTAGGTGTCTTGCTCAAGGGCACCTCAGTCAGGTACTGTTGGCTTAGGGGATCGAACCAGCGACCTTTCAGTCACAGGGCTGGTTCCCTAACCTCCAGCCCATGACTGTGTATATTGCTGTATATTTACAGTGACTTCAGTAAAGGCAGTCTAACAGCTGACTGAAACCTGGTTAGACCAGCACTCAGATTCACATGATTAGACCTTTCACAAGGCCTAGAGTGAATGTTTTTCTCACAAAAGAAAGAGGGAGAGAAGGAGGAAAAAAGAGGGAGACAGAAAGGGCAGAGAAAGAAAGAAGGAAAGAGAGAGGGGAAAGAGAAAGAAAGGAAGAAAGAAGTATTTTAAGAGAAAGAAAGAAAGAAAGAAAGAAAGAATGACTGAGAAAGACAAAGAGATATATAGATAGAAAGGCAAACAAAAGGGAGAGAGAATTAAGAGCTAGAGATTGAAAGAGAGAAAGAAAGACAGATTGTAAGAGAGAAAAAAGACAGAGAAAGGGGAGAAAAAGAAAGAGAAAGAGAAGGAGAAATGGAGAGAGAAAGAGAGGAAAGAGAGAAAGAAAGAACAACAAAAGAAAGAAAAAGGACGGAATAGAGATATAGAGATAGAAAGACAGAAAGAGGAAAGAGAAAGAAAGAAAGAAAAAAGAAAGATGTAGAGAAAGAAAGAGAAACTGGGGGGAGCGAGAAAGAAAGATACCACAATACAGGCATAGAAAGAGAAAAAGAATGGAGAGGAAAATAGAGAGACTGAGATTGGAAGAGAAAAAAGAGATAGAAGAAAAAGACAGAGAGAAAGAGGGGAGAAAGACAAAGAGAGAAAGAAAGTAAGAAAGAAAGAAAGAGGGTCAGAAAGAGAAAAAGGAAAGAGAAAGACAGCACAAGGAAGAAAAACGAAATAAGAAATGAAAAAAAAGAAACGAACAAAGCGAAATAGAGAGAATGATAGAGGAGAGATGGGAAGGATGAGAGATTTGCTTGATTGATTGATTGATTGATTGATTGATTGATTGATAATGGAATCCTCATTGTAGGGGCTGATATGAGTACAAGGAGACGCGCATACAGCACCAACCAGATTGAAGACTATAACCCGCTGAAGAAAGCATACACCCCCAGTGACCCAAGCTCAGCAGTGGGCAAAAACCCCCTGAGGCGAGCTAAAGTCCAGGAGCTCATTGGCCAGACCAGCCCTGACCATGGGGCCCAGTGGAAGATGAACTATCAGGTCAGTAAGACTTTAAAAGGTTTGAAAGCAAAAGCATTCAAGCTGTTTTTCAGACCACTTTTAACAGCTTTCTCTCTAACAAATGATGAGGTCAGTGTTTGAGTGTGTCAGATTAGTACTGACAGGCTACAGCAGCCTTGAATATCTTCACTGAATACAAATACTACAAGCACAGTGTCACTGATGCGACTGTCTAAACTGTGGAGACGACTACAAGTGTGTTTTTTGCTTGTGTCTCCAAAACCTTGACAGAATTTCTTCCCATATAAAACAGCTGTTGTCGTACTACAGTGACAGCAGCACTGAATGTACGCTGTGTTCGAGTACTTTGTGTTTACTGTGGTTTTTAGATGCTTAAATATACATGCAATGTGTTGCTATTAATGTACATACATTCATGAAATACATTCTGCTGGTGTGGGTTCACGGCACTTTCCATGACAGGCTGATCAATTCTTCAGAATACTTCAGATCCTGATGCTTCTTTTTGCTTTAAGCAGTAATTAGAATATTCTCATGACTTTTTATTCAGATTTTCTGTATAAATCATAAAGAATCTTTTAACACACTGGTATTTGTTTTGGGACATTAGTAGTGTTGCGTTGGCACAAGTGGATCAGACACAGCAGTGCTGCTGGAGTTTTTAAACATCTCAGTGTGGACTGAGAATAGTCCATCAAACAAAACTATCCAGCCAACAGTGTCCTGTGGGCAGCGTCCTGTGACCATTAATGAAGGACTAGAGGATGATCAACACAAGCTGGGTACCAGCACAGCACACACTAAGACACTACCACCATGTCAGTGTCACTGCAGTGCTGAGAATGATCCACCATCCAAATAATACCTGCGCTGGAGTGGTCTGTAGGGGTCCTGATCAGAGGGTAAAAGGGGGATAATAAAGTATGCAGAGAAACAGATCAACTACAGTCTGTAATTGTAGAACCACAAAGTGCAAAATTAGTTAACGTGTTGTGTTATTAGTTTTCTAGACGAGCACCACTTTATATCAGTAACATTTAGAAATGGACGAATATTTAGAAAATGATCAAAATGAACCAATCAAAACTTTTCTTTAGTCATGGAACTGACCAATCAGATTGTGCTCTGTCATGATTGGCTCCTCCTTCTCCTCCATGTGCTTTTTGTTTACTTTTTATGTCTACCTGCTTCTTTGTTTTGTCTAAGTCCAGCCCCCTTGTTGTCTGACTCTGCCCCTGATCATTGCCACCAGTTTTCCGCCTGTCCCTCGTTATCCTTGTTTTGTATTTAAGCCCTGTGTTTGCTGGTCTTTGTTTGGTATGTTTCATGTTTGAGGTTTGATGTGCTGTATGTACGTTTGAAGTGTTTGGTCTTTTTCCCCTGTGCATTTAAATGATGTCTGACCCTCCTTATCTCCATGTTGGTTCCCTGAACCTGGACTGTCTCGACCCTGAGTGTGGATTTGCCCGTAATAAATCTTGCTTTTCTTCGCGTTTGCGTCCATCCCATCATCGCTCCGTGTTACGTGCTCTTTGGAACTTGCATGATGTTTTTCTTCTCGCTGACTTGTGAGAAGTCTTGGGCCCAATCCCATTCCTTATTTTTACCCCGTCCCCTTATTTTCAAGTGCCACCTTGCTCCTTGGAGTTGAGTTACACTAGGTAGTGGTTGAAATCTTCCCTTACAAAATGGGCCAACCCTCAAATAAAGAAGAACATTACATCACTAACAGGATGCTAACGCTGCTCTGCCTGTCTGCAGTGGTAGAAGAGGAGGGTAAAGCAACATTCAGGGCATCATATGTCTTCAAAGGAGGGGGCACAATTATTTATTATCTCCCATCCCTAATTCTTCGGTGATATGAAGCTGAAGTGCACCATTTATGCATCAGTAAGTGATGCATTTAAGATGGAACGGGAAATTCAGCTAGCTCTAGCTACTGAGACATCAGCAAACTACTAGTGATTTTTTAATGCTTATTATGAAGAAAAGGACCGTAATACATTATTACGACATTAAACTAAGATCATGCGATAGTTATTCTAATTTTTAATGGAGAAAATATTCACATTGGCGGCTTTCTTTGGTCGCTCATGCAGCCATCTTGCTGGTTTTGCTTTTGTTTTCATAACACTCTGTTTGGAGCGTGCCTCTGAAAAACTAAGTGGTAGCAGCAAGGGGTGAAATGGGACTGGGCCTTGGAATAAAAACGTAAGCGCATTTGTAGAGGTCAGTATACAGAAACAGCCCATTATGAATTCACCACAACACAACATTTGCAGGGCTGCAGGTAGATGATATCGCTAAGCGTGAACCGGGTAGATAATATCGCTAAATGTGAGTGAGTTACAAGCCAGATCTATGATGTGCTTCACATCTAAATGATGTCAAAAGATTAGAAATGAAGAAATACTATAACTCTGTCTTTTTTTGCACTGTACAATTAACCGACATTATAGTTGTATTTTATTAGCTTATGAAATTATCTTGCATAAACTTGGCACTTGCTTGGCGTTTAATCGTTCTTTTCAGCTGCATGATCTGACTCACTTCTTAAAGTTCTGTTTTAACGATGTTTGTCAATCTTATTTATGCAGATAAGGTGTCTTTGGCTAATCTTTCCAGAGCCATCTGCTACAACGAAGCAGCTGTCACAATAATAAGAGACTAAAGTTTGGAAAAGCCCTGAGGATTCAACTGTTTTTTAGCAGGAGTGATTTGATCTCATTTTCTCAGCGCTGGTCTGGAGTCGGAGTAATTCAATCTTCTTTCTGTCACATCTAAACACAAATACAACTTGGGCTATTTACTCAGTGGAGGGTTATGTTAAAAAAAAGGAATTCAAAAAAGGTAATTCGGTTCTCAAATAGAGGCCTGGCTTTCAGGTAGAGGCTGTTAATGACATTCTGTAATGCCTGGCCACACGCTCGGTAATCCAGAATCTCCTTTGGCTCCACTGACAGTGAGGCAAAAAGGTTATTGGCTGTCAGAGGGAGATGCGCCAGTGTTGAAATTGCGGGCGGCAGAGGAGAGATAATGAGGTGACGAAAATATGCCTGACCCAAAAGAGGAATTTCAATGCAATCAAGAACACAAAGCAAGAGTGAAATCCTCCTGCTTCTTCTATCTGCTAACAAGGGTCCCACTCATTTTCTACACCGCAATCAGACAAACCCTGAGGAGGTTTCTTCACACATGAAGAGAATGAGGGGTACATGTGTGTTTGGGCCTCCTAATGGCCCTGAGTGTGCTCCAGGCAGCCTCTCTAGTCAGAAAAGCAACAGCTGAGAACATGTGGGCTACATTCAATGCTAATTGTTTCCCTTTCTTGAGACTTTAGTGCAGTGCAGAACACCCCACCGATAAATCCAGTACAGGAAAAAAAAGTCATAAATGGCTCTTGTCACGAAAAGCAAGGTTTGTTCTGAAAATCTGGGACAAAGACCCTTAATGGATCATATCATTTTCTGCATCAAGGTGACTTTAATAGAGGGAACATATCAATAGCCTTGCTCAGGCTTTTTCACAGCATGAAATGTTTCATTGAATGAAAAATAAAAGGAAAAAAGGCCCAGAGGAATATTGCAGAGTAATACTGGCAATAATAAAAGCCTTTGATTTCCCCCTCAATGAGTGTAATAATGACCTTAATGGCACACTTAAGCAGGCAGCTTTTCTCCACCTTCAAAAACGCTGTCTATGTCCAGGTGAACACTGCCAGGGCTATGACTCAAAGATGTTACCATGAAAAGGAAATGATTCTGCATGTGGTATAATGAGCTTTTCCTTTTTCCATATTTGAAAATGAAAGCAGGGCCTAGTTGTGGAAGAAAAACTCAGTATAGTATAATATCGCAATATTTTAGGTTTAGAAGTACAAACACAATTCCAAAACAGTTTGTAAATGCAAATAAAAGAAGGAAGCAGTGATTTGTGAATCCACTTTGACCTGTATTTAAACCAAAGCAGAACAAAGACAAGATAGTTCATCTTATATCTTATCGACTTCTTTGGTATTTGTAAATTCACAGTCATTCTGAAACTGATATTTGTTTCAAAAAAGTTGGGATGGGGCAATTCAAGACTAGGAATGTTGTTAAATGTTGTTATATTTGGCTATAAAAGGAGCATCCAGGTAGGGCCTCATCCTTTATGAATAAGGATGGATTGAGGCTTGCTTTGCCACAAACTGCATCAGCAAATAATCCAACAGTTTAAGAATGTTCCACACTAAATGTTTGCAAGGATTTTAGGTGCTTCACCCTCTACAGTGCCTAATATAATCAAAAGATTCAAGGAATCTGTGAAAAGCAAGGCCAAGTGCCTGTGACCTTTCATCCCTCAGAAGGCACTGTATTAAAAACCGGAATGCTTCTGTGATGTATATCACTGCATGGGTTTGGGAATACTTCGGCAAAACATTGTCAAAAAACACTGTTCAGTGTTGAGGCATAGCAGAAGCCATACTGTATAACAACAAAGTCTAGAAACACTGCCGACTTCTCTGGGCTCAAGCTCATCTGAAATTGACAGCAGAAATGTTCATTGCAGTCTCCCAAGTCAATCTTTTAGATTTGTTTATGAAAATAATGAATGTTTTTATGGGCCAAAGAAGTAAACAGCTGTTAGCAGCAAAATGTTCAAAAGCCAGGGTCTGTCATGGCATGCGGGGTGTTGGTGTCCATGCCGTGGGTAACCTGCACATCTGTGAAACTGTTGTTAAAAGGAAAGATGATTCAACACAGTGGCAAAGATGCTCCCATCCCAACGTTTTTGGAACGTGTTGCAGGCATCATATTTTGAATGAGCGTATATTTACAAAAAAAGTCCACAAGGTAAAACATCAAATATTGTGTTTATGTACTGTTATAAATTTAATACAAGGTAAACAGAATCACTGCTTTCTGCTTTCATTGGCATTTCACATGCTGCCACAACTTTTTTGGCAGTGGTTTGTAGTATTGATACATGGAGGCCATAGTATAGTAAATTTATTGTTTTATTATTATATGTGTAATGTGCATTAAGCTCTTTTTAGATTACCAGATTACCAAAATGCATTTGTTTTAACCCACAAGATACTGTTTCTTTTTAGTGAGACCAAAGTGTCTTTTAGTGAAGGGATTAGGGACGGTTAGATAGTGTAGTGGATTACACTCTCCACATGTGAGAAAAGAGTTCATTATCAGGTTTCAGGCAGGACACAAAGTCAGTGAGTCAATCAAAAGTTACTTCCATGAAGTGCTCTGCCTTCTCTTAAACAATATTATGCACACTACAAAACTTTGTCAAATTCTACTCATAATAAAATATCTTCTCTTCTACTTACATCTAGCTTTAGAGTTCCATACCTGACAATCCACATCTGACTATTTATCTGACTCAAAAACAGAGCTTATGATACAGTTGTGATGAACAAGGAACATGAGTTGGGTTCAAGTACGAGGTCTGTTTATTAATGCAAATACAAGAATCTTTGTCAGAGACCACAGCAGAGGTCAAGGCACACAACACACACATATCAGTAGTCCTGAACACAAGTTCTAAAACAGGTTGAGTAATAATAGAGAAGGAAAGAAGAAACAGATCAAGACAAGATTAGAAAACAAGGCCTATAATTAAGATTGAATTACATCAAGACATGATATTTTGAGAACAGCAGACAAAACAGGATCTATTTATACAGAATCATTATACAAATTTTTTTGGCACTAATTGTTTTGATGTATTTTATTCAGAGGGAAATGCTGTACTTATTGGACTCAGTTCAACACAGTGCTTTTATGGAATCATAGACTTTACTGAAATGCCACTATAGTACTGTATCTGCTTGTCATGCAGCCCCAGCTGGCCAGCCTGTGTGCCACGTCCTCCAGAGGGCAAGGTGTGGTGGGACACAGACCTGCACAACTTGAAGAACCTCACGGTGACCCAGAGCTGGAGCAGACTCAGCCTAGTCCCAGCGCACAGCCGGCCCAAACACATGGCCCAAACGTTGAGGAAGGCTCCAGATCGTCCACTGACAGCCCATCACTGGGCAGTGTGGGAGAGGCAGGTCAGTCTATTCACCACAACTCTGAGCTTTATATGATTGACACTGTCATTCAAATGTTTCTGTTTTCAATAATATAAAACTAATTAAGTTGGCTTGACAAAGCCAAATTATTGTTCTTTGTTTTATTTATCTATACATTTTGGGCCATTTATCAGCAACATCTGTAGATACTGAAACATATTATTGCTACAATGGCTTAATGTGTTTTCAAGAGCTTGAAACAGACTCAGTACTAAAATATAGACCACCCCCATCCCTAACTGTACTGTACATTTAAATATACAGAACAGCACAATGTAATGTCAAGCTATGCTCATGTGTGCCAGAAAAAAGACTGTATGTAGGTCAATACTGAGGGCATGAATGTGTGTGAAACACCATCTTTACCTGCGTCCCAGTGATTTATTGATGCGATGACACAGTGTATGGTTAGCATCGCAGCTGAAAGTAATTGTTAGCTATTCCATTAACCTTCACAGTGAAAGACATTTAAAGCAATGGAGGAATGCAGGAAGAAATTAGTGGGTGAACAGACGGTGCAAACACATACTCATTAAAAAAACACAGAAGCACCAGTACATTATTAAAAGCATGACATTGTAGAATACACAAAAGCCTCCGTTACATCACATCAGCCATTCAACTAAAAATGATCTGGAAAGATGGATTACGCTAGCCTCAATAGGATGAATTCATGTGTCAGAACACTCCCTTCATGTACTGTAAACACTGTGAACAGATGTTCTCTCCACTGTGTTTGTTATCAGATGGCTACACTCACCAGCTTTGCGAAGCAGAAACGCCTCAAGATCCGCACACCCTGGACTTCAAAGCCATGGGGCAGGTCAAAGGGGACTGTAAGGCGGTCGTGTCCGGCCTGCTGTGTGGAAAATCCATGAAATGGGAGGTGACCTTCGATATCGAACCCTACCTGAAAGGCCGAGAGCGAGAGGAGAAGGTCCACGAAGATCTGTGGAATGAAACCTTCCATCACCTTGCTGCACGGTCCATCATTCAAGACTTTGAGCAGATGGTTGACAAGGAATGTGAGATTGAGCACGGTACGTCGTGAACCCATGCAGTCCTGCTGCATTCAAGTCACAACAGGGAATAGGAATAATCAACAGCTTTCCAAGCTGTAATTCCCACTTGGAAAGTCAGAGCGTCTCAGGAGCTCTGACTTCTCCTGGTTACATTACTTCAGCATTTCTGAAATTATTGTGTGAAGTAATAACATGTTTAAAGCTTTTTTACAAGAGTTTCTCCTTACGTTTTATATGCCATAAAAAAACCTACCATCAAATAAATGGAGTTGCTCTGTGCAAAATTGGGTCTTCATCAAACAAGCAGTAGTTTACTCTAAAGCTGGAGTCGTCTATACCTTCTCACTTGGAAGGCGGGATTTGCAGATTTCTTACTGCTCAAAAGAGAAAAAAGCCCCCCATACCAAAGAACATGCTACAAGTTGTAATCTAATAAAAGATTATGAACCCAAAGGCACTGAGTTCTTGCTCATGCCTTTATTCCATGTTAAACAACTAAACCTGACCACCAAAGCTCTCCTTTGATCATAGTCTATTTTTGGTTGTTGCTTTTACCATAGCAACATTTACACAGACTATAGGGCAGAAAACCTTACACTTTTTAACCCCAAAAGGTAAACACAGCATTGCACCCTGCTCGACTGTTCCTGCAGATTTGGGAACTGAGCTCAATCCTAGCATAGGCTGCTACGTATGTAGCTAGTGAACTGTGTAAGTAGTAAAGTTGACCATGGTAAAAATACAATGAGCAAATCTCAATCTTTAACTGTCCCCCCAAGCATATACACCTAGTATTATAGAAGGTAGGCCTGTGGTCAGTTAACCTTTACCTGCAAGACAGTTAACTCAGCCGACATAAATTAGAAAATAAAAAAGAAAATAGAAACAAAAATGCTTTTGATTATGGTAACTACAGTGAAGAAGCCTAGCTGGTGGTTGTCAGCCTCACTATAGTGATATCTGGGACAAAATACTTCCTCGCGGCCTATAATTTGATGATATTATGTAGCTGTATGTGCATATAAAGTGCTTTATACTTGTAGCTGGCATTGTAATTACTCCTTTGATCAGCCTGCGCTTCTCTGGTAGATTTTCTTCTTTTTTTGTTTTCCCTCCTGATAATGAGTGTAGAGAGGTTGGAGACAAATGCTGTGTTGAAGAAGGTGCTTCATGGATAGAGGGACTAGAGGTTCATGGCTAAGCTTGCATTAGGGGGGCCTGCGGCCATGGCTGTCCAAGAGAATTTTAATGGCCCCATAATGTTCACCCTTCACTTGAACTAATAAAGTAATGTAGCATTAAACTACATTCAAATGCTCAACATTTCAAAACCATAACATTACATTTTCTGGATTTTAGGTAACAACTGATACAAATTCATCACTTTCCTCTGCTAGCTGGCTCACTAGCATGCTAAAGGCCACACGGCTAACAAGAACGAAAAGGCATGATTCCACACCAAGTAGATAGAAAGACAAAGCTCACATATGTTGTGTATGTTATGCTCAAAGTCCTTAAAAATCTGTTTTGCATGGCAAAATTCCCATGCCTACCTGACTAGCTCACTGTGGCTAATCCAGGGACCGCTAATCTGCTCCATTTGGGTCATTCTAGAGCAATCACATGACTTTATTCTTTCCTTCAGGTTCTGGTAGGCGGTATCAGCTGTACGCCATGCAGACAAGCAAGGCCTGCAACATCCTGAGCAAATACACAGCCTTCGTGCCCATCGATCTTGACAGCAATGAGTATTTACCAACCTCCATTGAGTACCTCCACAGCGGTGAGTCAGGCCTCTGTTTCTCTAATGAGCATGACACTTTCTGTCAATATGCTTCCTCACATGAAAGAAAGCAGGGCGCTTCACTAACAACCCCATTCACATGGGAGAAAAAGCTTGAATACTAGCTCCAGGTTTAAACCATGAGTCATATGATGCTTGCCAAAAAACGTTTTTATAAAAGAAAAACAGATATTTGTACTGGCAAAGGCAAGCAGCGTTGAATTGCCTATTGACCCCTTAAACTGCAAGAAACACTTCAATTCTTCTCTCTATATGGCTATAATTAATAGTTTTAAAGTATAATACTAAATAGCAGGTTAAATATTAGTTCAGAAGATTAAATATCAGTTCTTAAGATTTACAATAATTAATAATATTTATGAAAAAATGTAATGATTTGTATTAATTTTAACCCCTTTTATTTTTATATAAGAGTCATCCTTCGCATTGTGTTAAAATTTCATGAATGATAGAACTTTCCAAGAAACACCTGACTCAGGCTGGCTTTATGTGTGTTAAACGTTCATGCAGCTGTACTTACATGAAATTAAAATTCACTTAATATAATGTAAAGCATCCTGCAACTCATTTGCAACAGCCAATCAAAACACTGATAAGCCATCAAATGACCAAGGCAAACAACATGACCAGTGAATTGTACTGGATTAATGAATAATTAGAGGTAGCAAGTAACGGAATACTTCAATATTTTTTTGGTATCTGTACTTGGTACAGATCTGTTTGGTATCTGAGTATTTCTGTCAATACTTTTACTCACTACATTCCAAAAGAAAAATCTTCTTTTTCTCACTACGGACTTGTTACTTTAGTTTTCATGGTCTCTTTACTTATTTTATCTATAAGTATTTTTTAATCGGGAGATTGTATTCAGGCAACCAATGAAGCTCAAATCAGCATCTTATTGAATGTGAAGCACGAAGTGGGAGAAGGGGGAAGCAGGGTGAAGCTGTGAATGGCTAGTTTCACAGCTTACAGACCCCTGAAGTGGGCACGTGGGAAAAGTAAGATAAATAAACAGATGATAAAATGTAATATTCAGAAAGTGACAGGATCAAATCAACACCGAATACAGCACCTAAAACCTTGGGCATTCATGGGCTCACTCAATCCTGGAGTGGGTTATCAGGGGAATCAGCTGGTGAGCTGGTAGAATTTTGGTTCTATTGCTATGATATAATGAATAAACTCACAGCATAAGAACACTCAAACTGTAAATATTACACCTAAATGTATATCTGTAGTAAAGTAAGCAGCCCTGTCTCAAGTAATACAGCCCTGGGACTGTAACTGAGACTCATACAGTGGATAGACACTAAATGAAGCTCATTTCATTTCCCATTCTACCTTGAATGATGTAGTGGTTACATTCAGATGCCTGTACATATGTTACTTCAGTGCATCGAGTCATTACAGGCAAAAAAATGAATAGACCATAAACATGTTTCATGCCTGCTATGGCAGTATGCTTTAGCCTAGGATGATAAGGTTTAGGTGTTTAAGATGGCTGTCTTGTTTTCCTCATTTTTGCACATCAGCTGTTTGATTAAACTTTCATGCTGTCAGCGGCTGTCATTTGTGTCCGGTGGGATTTGTACATCTTGAAGTTTGTACATCTTTAACTTTCTACATCTCAGCTTGTCTTATTTTAGCTTAGTTTCGTCATAACTCTGGTGAGTGAACACATACTTTATAGTGAAGGTGCAGCAGTGTTAGTGGTATTTAGTGTGAATCCAGCTGTCTGAATGGTTGCTGTTGTTTTGTATTGGGGCAAAAAGTGTTGGAATATGTAGGATGATAACAGAATGGCTGTTAAGAACAGCCTATAGGCTGATCTCATGACATGATGGCAGGACATTAGCATGTTTTGTGTGTGTGTGTGTGTAAAACTCCTGATCTTACTTAGAATTTATTTGATCTGGTGTACAGTCTTGACTGCTGAAATAGAAATATACTTTTTTTTATTCCAACAATGTCCATCTCAAACTCTTGTAAAGGAAAATCATGTGTTTGGATGCTCTAGATGTGTGGATTTTTTCAGATGATGCATGCAGTTCTAGTATAAACCGTTATGTAAGCTCATTTAAAACTAATACGTACAAATACATATATGAGTGTGTACTGTTATAATTCTACTTGAGTAAAAATCTTACTTCAGCTCTTACTTGAGTATTTTTTTACTAGATTACTCGTCCTTTTGTGTAAGTAAGGGAGTTTTGTACTGTCACCTCTGTGAATAATAAAACAGATGATTGTTTATTGAAGAGCTGAAAATAAGAGCTTCCGGACTGCCTTTCTTTAATTTTTCATTTTGTCAGTTTTCTGCTGAGATAAAAAACAGATGAGCTTCTTGAATACTAATAGTTTCTGTAAGCAGCTGTCTTAACTAACCAGCTAAAGGCAGCAGCTGTTTAAATGCCTGCATGTGCCACCATTTATCCCTCTTTGTTATTCTCATGTTGTTGTATCTACATAGCTGGATTAATTTCCTGCTTGAGATTCCTTTGGGATCCAAAGTACAACAATTATTACAGAAGAGGAGACCGAGATGAGTTCCTCGATGACCTTGCAGTGCTTCTAGGACACAACAAGCAAAACATCAAGCAATATAGCCATAATGCCTACTTTGAGTAACTACTCACTTGAAGTAACTGAAAGTTAACAACCGCAACACTTTTATTGTTCCTGTCAGGTTGTGTGGAATTGTGTTGCATGCAACTGACAACATGCAAATAGCTGCATCAAAGTTTCACAAGAAAGCCAGTTTAAAGTCACCCTCAGGTTTCATGAGAAATGCTTATAAGAACACATTTGCAATTAGCAACAAGTGCCACTTTTCTGTCCTTGCTAGAACTTGCGTTCCTACTGCTGTAATTTATGGCGGTTCTGACAGCACATGATGCTAACTGTGCTCTGTTTTCCTTCTCAGGGGAAGAACTGAAGAGAGGCTCCCACTCGAGCTCGCGCTCTGGAAGCAGGAAAAGCCGTGGCTACTCCGTAGGCCTCGGGCGCTCTCAATCCGGCCACCTGCCTGAGGGAGATGACGAAACACCGCTGCTTTGTAAGACCATCCAGTAATGTTCAACATTAATATAGAATTAGGGTAGAGTGCGTTAACACAGTGGTCATGTATTGACTGAAAGATGAAGGATATTCGTCTCTCAAGCGGCCACATCCACAACTGACCATCTGACCGAGATAAAGAGACTTTAGGGGTGCAGTGCAAAAAATAACATAAAAATCATTTTATCAGGTGAAATGATCTAATTCCACTGGTTGATAAAATCACTTAAAACAAGTAAAATGTCTAGAAATTGGCTGAACAATCAAACCATAAAGTGTTCATGAAAATCACTTCTTGCTGTAAACAAAAACGTTCCACGGCCTGTATATGTTGTCCCGTGTACTTTTATCTCGACTGTTTTTGGTGCTACATAGAACCATTTTTGAGAAGAACTATATTGTCACTGTCCGAAGAGAACAATTATCTCCAAAATGTAACTTTACAGGAGAAAGGAAAAAACGTATGAATGTAAGTCAATGTAAAGAGACATTATTTCAGCTTTTCTGTTGGTCCATTCATCATAACATTTGCACACACTGTAAAGGGCAGCTGCTGTGCTCAAATGAAGTTCCCTTCACTAAAGAACCATTGAAAACGAACTTTTTTTGGGTTGTACAGTTTGAGTAGCTGATGTTGTTACATAATAATGCTAAAGTTTAATTGACTTATTTCATGTGACATCAGTTTAATGTGCAGGAGTGGAGTGTGTACAGTGCTGTGCAAAAGTCAGGGACCACCCTTTTGTTTGTATTCCAGTCAAAATGACTATTACGTGCAAGTTACCTGTTTTTCGAGAGACATTCTGAATAGATTAGATAAACGATAATCCACTTGCATAAGGAATGAGAAAATCTAAGGAAAATAATTTAAAGTGTTTTCATTTGAACTGGAGTTAAAAAAAAGAAAAAACGGGATGCCTAACAACTGCACAAGAGCTGGTAGACATACAGAACGGTCCCCATGAGATACTTTAAAGCTTTTCTCTTTGACAGAGAGGAGAAAATCAAGCTTCACTCTTGCATCAGATCTGAAAGAATAAAGAGTACATGTGTCTATCCTTCCACTGTGAGAAGATAACTCAAGACTGTGGGTCTGAAAGGATGTGTAGCTTCATATAAGCCCTCACTGAGAAAATGAAATAGGCAACAAAGAAAAACATTTGAAGCTGCTGGTGTTCTCAGGATAATGGATTGACCACCCCAGAGTCCAGACCTCAACATCACTAAATGTGTTTGGATTAATTGGCTTGTGAGAAGCAGAAAGTGAACCAACTAATAAGACTGAACTTTGTAGGTGTGGGAAAATATCCCTGCAGATTTCTGAAAGCAAGTCACCAAAGAATGGAATATTGTTACGCTTGTAATAAAGGCGAAGAGTGGACACACTAAATACTGAAAAAAATGATTGAGGCTTTTTGTGATTTTCTGTTAAACATACACTGTATTTCCAAAAGTATCATCTACATTCACACGCATATGAACTTGAGGGACATCTCATTTTTAATCCATAGGGTTTATGATGATGTTGGCCCACCCTTTGCAGCTGTAACAGCTTCAACTCTTCTGGGAAGGTTTCCACAAGGGTTAGGAGTATGCTCATAGGAATTTTTGATCATTCTTCCAGAAGTGCATTTGTGAGGTTAGACACTGATGTACGAGAAGGCCTGGCTCTCAGTCTCCGCTCTAATTCACCCAAAAGGTGTTCTGTCGGGTTGAGGTCAGGACTCTGTGTAGGCCAGTCAAGTTCTTCCACACCCAACTCGCTCATCCAGGTCTTTATGGACCTTGCTTTAAGCACTGGTGCGCAGTCGTGTTGGAACAGGAAGGAGCTGTCCCCCAAACTTTTCCCACAAAGTTGGGAGCATGAAATTGTCCAAGATCTCTTGGTCTGCTGAAACATTAAGAGTTCCATTCACTGGAACTAACACACCATAATCCCCCCTCCACCAAACATTACACTTGGCACAGTACAATTAGACAAGTACCGTTCTCCTGGCAACCGCCAAACCCAGACTTGTCCATCAGATTGCCAGACGGAGAAGTGTGATTCATCACTCTAGAGTCCAGTGGCGGCGCTTTACACCACCGCCATGTAAACCCATTCCATGAAGCTCTCTGTGCTGTTCTTGAGCTAATTTGAACTAAAGGGTGGTTTCTGATGTTGGGTGAGCTTATGTTGGGAACCAAAAAATTGGTGTGTAACGAATTAAGTATTTAAAGAGGCCAAATGTTCTTTTTTAATTAGATGAAGATGGCACTTCTCCCTGTAGCACTCCATCATCAGCTGGATGGGAACGATGCACCTTTCCAGAAGGTGAGTTACTGTTATATCAAGTGACACAGCTGCTTTCCACATTCTGAGTTCACATTGCATCTTCAAGAAAGAATAGTTTCAAGTTTATTTGTCATTTGCATAACATGTCAGGACATTTATGCATTGAAATGCTTGTGGTGAGGTTCAGATCATCACTCTACAGAAACTAAATAAGTAAAGTTATATATATATAAAAGACAAAGGACCTCTCTTCTCTCATTTCTCACTGTTTAAATTCACCCTGCTATGAGCTACTGTTCCTTCAGGAGCAATGCAGAGTGTGTGACACGTTCCGGCCCTGTGTCTTCTGTGTGTGACCTGTTAGAATGTGTGTGGGAGGTTAACCTGCCGCTGCTTCTCTCTTTTTCTCTCTCTCTCTTTCAGCCTCTCAAAGGAGTTCGTCTGTGACCTCCGACCACTCACAGAGATCAGTGGAAAGCCTCTTCTCTGCCAGGTGGGTAGAGAGAGTGCAAAAGGAACAGAAATTGTGTTCCAAAAGCTAGGCTGAAGTCCAGGTGGGCTGATTTTCTAATCGCTCTGTCGGCTATTTCAATTAGAAGGATCCTTCAAATTGGCTAGGTGCACAAGATAATACAGTTTGTCTTCTGATACAAGCAGCATGTGAATAATAACATCTGCTGTTGTCTCAGTTGGTTCTACTGAGATTATAGCAGATCAGCCAAAGATCACAATCAGTGTATCAGATCGTTCGGCACAGATAAGTAGAAGAGACTTCAAAGTATATGTAGTATATACACTGAAGTCATGGGACAGGAACTAGTATCGTGTAGGACCCTCTCTTGCCCAGCGAAGTGCAGCAACTCAATGCGGCATTGATTCCACAAGTGGACGGAGAATGTCTGGAGGGATGTTGAGCCATGCCATTTGGGTAGCCACCCACAGCAACATTGACCTCTCCACTACATCCCATAATTGCTCCATTGGGCTAATGTCGGGTGAGCGTGCAGGTCACAACATTCGTCAGGACTCTCCCGAATGCTACTCAAACCAATTCTGGACAACTTGGGCCTGATGGCACGGTGCATTATCCTGCTGAATTGTTGCATCATTGTGGGGATACATGAAGTCCATGAAGGGCTGCAAATGGTCACCAAGCAGTGAAACGCAGCAGTCACTGGTCAATGACTTGTTTCAGTGGACCAGTGGACCCAACACATGCCATGAGAACACACCCCACACCAGTATGGAATCAAACCCGGCCTGCACAGTGCCTTGTGGGTCCATGGGGTCCATGGGGTCCATGGCTTCATGGCTTCATGGGGTCTGTGCCACACACGAAACCTACCCTCAGCCCAAAACAATGGTACTGTGACTAATTAGACCACGCCACATGTTGCCAGTCCTCTAAGGTCCAGTTAGCACCCTCCCAAGCCCAGGTCAGGAGCTGTGTCTGGTATCATGGTGTTAACAGAGGCACTGTGGTGGATCTTCTGCTCCCACATTCCATGGAAGCTAAAGAACACAGGATAGGCCTCTGAATGTGGATATAATTTCTGCCAGAGTTGCTTGTCTGTTTGTATGGACAATTCTAGCCAGATGCCACCAGTCACGATAATTAAGCACCTGTGGGCAGCCACTGCGCTGTCCACTGGGGTGGTGAAGCCTTCTATCTGGCACCCGCTCTCATTTCTTGTTCAAACTCAGATCATTCATGTCACCTTGCGATCAACCTTACTCACAAGATAACACTTCACAACCTCTACAGGTGTGGGCATTCCCAAGCTGTCCCCTGAGGTAACGGCTCTTCAGAATCTTTGTTTATATATGTGTGTATATATATATATATATATATATATATATATATATATATATATATATATATAAAAAAGAAAGATTCTGTTGATGACATGTAGCTGTTAGATATCTGCTATCCAGTCTACATTAAATGGAGCTAGTCTTATAGTGTTTTCACATTCAAATCCCAATACATTGCCAGCATACCTTTACCATTGATGTTAAGGCTTTGCATTCTTGAAACTTGGGGCCCTTAAATGCTTAAATGCTTTTTATTGGGATGCATACATTCACACGTGCAACAAAAGTCATGATAAACAGGCTGTGACATGGAATTGGTCTATATGGGAAAATGTAATATCACAGTACTTCTTTTTTTGCCACATTTTGAGAGTACTATCAAAAACTATGAATCCAATAACTTGTATTCCACATTTCACATGCCATGCCACACCAAATCGCTAATAAGACATCACAAGAATGCAAAAACTCAAGAGAAGCTGCAGATGGTGCTGCCATGCATAAAAATGATGAAGCATCACCAGTGAACATATATTTGACAGTAAAAAATTGTTCTTTTTTTTCTTGATCTGTACCAAATTGATACCTTTGAGTCCTGATTATGCAGTATCACTCTTGATAACGTATCCAAACATCTAGAATTACCTTGCAAATACTGCACCAGCGTCAACATTGCGAGAAACCATACAAATCGTGAGACAATTTGTTTCATCTGTGCGTGGGGATCAATGATGTTCTGTCTTCACTATCAACTGTGATAATGAAAGTGCTGTATCTATGTTTGATGGGGTTATTCGGTGACGTTATTACGCTCTTGTTTAACAGGCTGTAAATTAAACGCACCTGCTTTCAGTGAGTTTTTAGTTTGCAGCCTAACAATTACAAACAAATGAATGCTTTGCCTGCCACATTATTGTCATTCACATCAGCAGTATTTTCTCCATTAAATACTTTCTCTTCTCCAGTGATGTGACGAAGCAGGATTAGTAAACAATCCATTTTGTATTATGTAATAATCAACTGGCTAGTGTTTAGTGCTACTGGCTAGACAATGCCCCCATCCCCAGGGCACTGAGGGGTCACTGAATGGTTTGATATATATCATATCTAAAAATGATATATATATCATATGATCTTGTCACCATATTGCAACCCATTTTAACAACTATGACAAAGTTTGGACAGATGTGTATGGCAGTAAATCCACAGAACACTAAATAAGGGAGTATCTTTTAGAAGATCCCTCCAGTACAGCAAATGAAACGTGTAGAATCCATGCCAAGGCACATTTAAGCTATTCTGGGAGCATGCCCAACAGCTTAGTTGGATGAGACTAACTCATATTGGTTTTAAAGGCATTAAACAGCATTAAAGAATGAGATATAAAGGAAGGCCAATGACCCCAAACATAAAACCAAAATCTAGTTTCTAGACTAGTTTCTAAAATGTGTGAAGGTGCTTGCATGGACTAGCCAGACTCCTGACTTGAATCCCAGTGAAAATGTATGGGGTATTTTGAAATTGGGAGTCCATCAGAGGGACCCTCATAACCTTAGGGAATTGCAGATGGTTTGCCAAGACTGTCAGTCCTGTTTCTCTTTATCTCTTCCACTTCACACGGTTGTAAGTGTGACTCATTTTGTAAAGAAATAGGAGGAAAAGGTGATGAAAACCACTCAATAAGAGCCTCAGCACTCAACCAAGTAACTGGATTCTAAAGGCTAAGATGCCTGTACTCTTACTCATGGGAACTCCTATAAAGTGTCCACAGAAAATGTTTTCCTCTTCAAATGACTTGTTGGTGTCTTTTTATTTCCCTAATGTTTACCTTTCAATATGCAAAAAAGAGATACAACAGAAAACAGTAGAACAAAAGCTAATCCTAGATGGACTCCGTACACTGAGCTCAGATCAGTTATCCTGCAGTTTATTAAATATAGTAATATATAGTACTAAATATAGTTTTTCATAGTTGCATTTGCTTGTTGATTGCTTGTCAATCTGTCGTTTATATGAAACGAGTCCAGCATAGAGAGAGGATGAAGTGTTGCACAGATTTAATTCATTAATAAACATATGTTAGCTGTTTAGATGATTCTGCAGGTAGATATAGGATTAATATGCAGACTTTATTGCTTTTGAGAAGGGTTGTTCTCAAAGGCCCCTAGATATTAAATCTCTCAGTCTGGGATATGTAGATGCAGATAGTTTTACCTTCATGGGAGAACATGAGACAACCTGGGACTTCCTTATAAAAACATTTGGATCCAAAAGAGATGAATTTGATATTCTTCTGATTAGATTGGATGCATTTCTCTGTAAATTGGCAGATTGATCAATGAAAATTAGTGAGCCCGTTCCAGAAGCAGCCATACAAGTACAAACCATGACACTACCTCTGCCATGCTTGCCAGATGAGCTTGCATGTTTTGGATCATGAGTAGATCTTGTCTTTCTGTACAACTTGGCTTTTTCCATCACTTGGGCAGGGGTTAATCTTGGTCTCATCAGCCCATAAATCTTTGTTTCAGAACTTTTGTGGCTCATCTCTGTATTTCTTTGTGAGCTGCAAACTAGCGTTTCTTACTGCTGATGCACAGTTTGCATCTTGTGATATTGGTCTATATTTCTGCTTGTGAAGCCTTTTCTGAATGGTGATGTTACTGACTGCTGTTTTGGGGTTTTTTCTTCAGAGCTTTTACAATGTTTCTGTCATCAACCGCTGTTGTTTTCCTTGGTTGCGGTGTTTGAGGTGTGATTTCTTTCTCTTTCAGACCATTACAAATTGTTATATTGGCTATGAGCAGTGCTTCTGCAATTGCTCGGATTGATATTCTGATTAATTTTCTGACTTGATTGATTGATTGACGGTCTTCATGTTGGTTTATCCTTTTTAACAACAAACGCAATCTTCAAAAGCAAAACCCAGGGCTCAAACTAAGGATAGACGTTCAGAGCTGTTAATTGTTTAAATAATTAGTCTAACAGGCCACAACTGTTAGTCACATATTGCAATATTTTACTCACTTAAAAAGTGGGATATTTCAGGTAATAAAAACTGAAATTCTAATCTATTGTCTCATAATCGTCCTTTGATCTCAAACCCTTTAGTGTATAGCAAAAACAAAAGCCTTGGTTACCTTGCCAACACTTTCAGAGGAGAGTGTATGGTGTGCATAAATGGCATTTGAAATTTTCCTTACAGAAATGTCACATATATTTCACATGTGAAGTATGAAATAAACATATGTTCAAAAGTGATCATCTTTTTTTCACATGATCACATGAAAATCTTTTTTTCTGTAAGTGTTTAAAGTACTCTTACACTGCCCCCAACCACAATTGTCAATAACAGCAATTTGCCCTCATCTAATTGACTGTAGCGAATTTTATTGTATACTGCATATTTATAAACTATGAAATCAGCTCATTTTCTTACTTAACTCTGTAATATAGAGTTTACAAACGCTCAGTTTTAGGGTGCAATTGGAAGTATGTTCATAATAATGGAATCAAACTAATATGGCTCAAATATCTCTGTTGGTCCATAGTGAAGATTTTTCTAACTCTTTTTGCCTGTGGTCATCTACATCCACAACCTAGCACAACCTGCAGCCTATCAACAATAATTAATCTTGTCATATAATCATGGACATGCATCAGATGTGCAGTTTCATATCGTAAGTGTCTTTTGTTTAGCTGATTACTACAGCTAACATAATTCTTATGGCGCAAGCACTTCTAAGCAGTTATCAGTGAATCCCTTAGTAAAGCTTATCTCTGAATATTGTTGGAGGAGCCTGTTAGTGATCTACTGGACTTCACACAGAGGCTGTCAATCAAGTTAGCGTCAGAGAAAGTCAAAGTAAAAACTTGTCTTAAGGCATAATTTAGGAAATATTGTTGGAAAGTGAAGTATGAAATATTTTTGACAGATATTAATGGGAGTGCTTGGCCTTTACAAATTACTGTTATAATACTTATATAAACCATTCTTATGCAAAGTTTCTATAAGAGCAAATTGAATTAATTTTTTTTAGAAATCATTCTTATGCAAATGCTACAAATGATACCCTGGACATTTGCTGTTTGTCTTATTTGGTCTTTGCTCATGATGCAGAAGGTCATGGTTTTGCCCTTAGATCAGGTGATTGTAAGTGTTTATTGATTGTTCTGACCTTGTCTATGGTGTTTTGCTGCTAGAGATCCCTGCAGAAAGTTTCTATAAGGAGTCTTATTGATTGGAGGCTGCTTAAAGCAGTCATATGGCAGATTACAGCAGAAGAGAGGTCTTCTAATGAATAGTAAAAGGGTATTACTCCTCCACTGCTGAAGCACTTTCAATAGCTTTCTTGATGGCTTTTTGTCTGGAACCCATGAGATTTGTTTCAGTCTGAGCAGTGATGTTTCAAGTGAAGAGGCACTTCTTTAGCTGAAGATAAAGGTAATCATGAAATACACTGCATGCTTTCATTTTTCATTGTCTTCAGGGCAGGGATGCACAGGCTCACTGATGTGAACACCACTCTTCCAGTGCATCCCTGCTTTTTTAGTCTGGGCATCTCCATAACCCAGCTGAAGTACTGGTACACTGATGGAGTGATCGATTTCCATATCAGTAAACAGCTGTTGTTGTACTGCATGTACAGCATTTGTACATAGTATTTTTATATGTAAGTTCTAGCTTGGGACTTTTGTTTCACATACATGAAGTTTGTGACAGCAAACTCAAGCATTTGTAGAGATCCAGCTGATGCGAATTGAGGTAATGGCAGTTTCTTCCCTTTTAGTGATGCACATAAAACCTGCTTGAATGCTAATAGCTCCCCCTTGTGGAGAACCTTCAGCCTGTTAAACATGAGTGAATTAGTTAGTCAGTTAGTAAGACTGACCAACAGAACAGTAATGACACCTCAAAATCTGAAAATTATGACAGCATTTCAGATTCTGAGCTTGATTGTCAATATAAACATAAAAAACACATTTTTGATTAATCCCTTAATAAACATTAAAACACCAATTTAAAAACATTTGCTGAATGTTATACAATGCTAACTAAGATAGGGTTGGAATTGGTTGTGGTGCTAATGCTAACTTAGATGAATGACAGAACAGGCTTGATTTAGGGTAGCTGATGCTCCACTAAGACAAACATATACAATAAAGAGAACCCCTCCATACCTCCTCCACCCCATACTGGAGTATTATTGGGGCAAACAACCATATCCTATCAGTCAGTCAGTCAGTCTGTCACAAGCTAAGTCCATGAGGTTCTAAAAACTAAAAGCTGTACCCCTTTTAGAACAGTTTCTATTCCCATGGCTCTCATTGTATGGAAATAAAATCAAATGATTGTGCATGAAAAGCTTCATGCTGTGGAGAACAGGTGTGGTATTGGTATTGTTTGGCTTCATTGTGTCAATTTCCTCTCTCAGGTTGAGTCTGACCAGAACACGTCTCCTGACCAAGGCAGCCAGAGGGTTCATGTGTCGAGCTCAGAGCAAAACCAGTGACTCTGTTGGAGAGAGTGACAATGACAACAAAGACTACATCCCTCTGGTTTGTACCACTTCATTCGTTTTGATGACATAATGTCTGAAATTCAGGGGCCAACTTTCATTACTTGTAAGTTATTTAATTGTCAGGTGGAGATCTAAGATAATTCGCTTCCATAAGGAAAGTGAAAAAAGGAAAAGAAGTGAGAATGGCAGAGTTTCCACAACTGGAGTTCAGAAAGAAAGAAAATGTAAGACCTCTTAAACCAAGGGTTCTCAACCTTTTCCACCCCAAGGCCCACCTGTTTATAACTACAGAGCATAGCAGGCTACAGAAAACCAAAATCAACTTTTTAAAAACAATTTTCTTTTCCTTTTCCTAAGTGCTGAAACTGAAAACTTAAGAATCGGGGACTGAATAAGACGAGGTCATGAATTTTGGTGTTTATCTTACCCTGTACTCTGCAACATTTTTATTCTGTATTAACTGGTTATAACTATATTGGTTATAATTTGAAAACATTTCAATCCTTACTTTTTGAGTTAGTCCTTTTTCCACTTATGACATTATCAGCCCAGTACAAACTACTGCCTCCTCCAGAGTACAGGCCCGCGGAACACTAGAGGGTGCTTCATGGTCCAGTGTTGGTCTGCAGCCCACAGGTTGAGAAACACTGTCTTAGACCACTAAAACTGTCCCCATCAGATAAACAGTACTTAAAGCTTTTGTGTTTAAGAGAGAGGAGAAAGTCATACTCCATTCTTGCTGCAGATCTGAAAGGATGTGTAGCTGTCCAGAATGAGTTACTGAGGAAAGAAAATAGTTTAAAAATCAGAAACTTTGCCAATAAATCAAAGAAGCTGCTGGTGTTCTCACAGCAATGGACTGACCAACCCAGAGTCCAAACCTCAACATCACTGAATGTAACCAACGACAGAACTTTGAAGATGTGGAAAAATATCCCTGCTGAATGGAATAGAATAGAAGTCAGTTAGAATAAACAGCAATGAACTGGTCCTTAATATGCATATAATATCATTATAAATTCATTATCACAAAACATAAACCCAAGCTTAGATCAGCAGGTAACCATGGTTTCCATGAACAGTCTAAAATTGGTAATTGATTTGCGTATTACAGCTAAATTAAATGCCATGAGCTTCAGATAGACGAGTGATGAAAGCTTATGGTGAGCTTTCCTGTACAGTCATATCTATAAGAGCCAGCTGTTTCATAGCTTATAAATAGCCCACCAGCATCCAGTAGCAGACCCGGTCTTATTACTCAATTAGGACATAATAGGTCTTGTGACATTAAACGGGCTATGCTTGAAAACCTAAACCTAATTCAGTAGATGTCTTTTTAATGTTTACTGTGTAATTCATTGATTGCAGGATCAGTTTAATGCAGTTCCTCTGAGGATATCCTCTTTTGTAATTGATAGCAAGGCATAGCAGAATCAATAAGACTGTTGTGTAAGAAAAGGTCATATAAATCAGCAAGTTACTGGACAGTTTACAGAGCTCATATATTCAGAGTGCCTTTACTACTGACATTCCTAACTGCACTGTTTCCAAATCAGTTTATACTGCACAGTGAATTAAATCAGCATACCAGTGGGGAAACCTGATCCTTGGTCAGTAGACTTTGCTGATGAAAAAAGTCCAGAGAACCAGTTTCTTAAAGATATCTGTCTTTGAATTTTCGCTTCCAAATCATTTTTTCTTACTGTCTTAGCATAAAATGAATTAAATCAGCATACAAACAGAGTAAGCTCATCCTAAACCAACACTTCGACATAGACATGCAAAATGAAAAAGTCCCAAAAGCATTATATCAAAAGTATCAGCCTGGTTTTGGCTTCCAAATGTGTTTATACAGTTTTAGCATAAAACAAATCAAATCAGCATACAGAATAGAGTAATCTGATCTCAGATCAGTATTTATGAATAGACATTCCAAAGGGAGCAAAAACCCAGATATTACTTTTTCAAAGAGATCTTTGCAAAGATTTTAGATTTGGGCTTTTGAATTAAATTAGGATAAAATTGTGGATATTTTATTTTTATTTCTTGCATCTGGATTGATCAGCTATTAAAACATGTTTTCCAGGTGTCTTTGCAGCTGTCTTGCGGCGCATTCATGCTGGACGGCGCTTTATGCGAGGCCATCAACGTGCCCATGGACAAGCTGAAGTGGACGTCCCCTTTCACCAGCCACAGGATCAGCCTCACCCACCTGTCCCACCACTCCAGCAGCAGCAAGAGAACCGACAGTCTGGAAGTCCACCACAGCTGCTCTCCCCCGCCTAAAGACCCTGATCTCAGCTCTGAATTGGAGGAGGCGGCGCCTCATAGCCCGAATTCTCCCAACCTGGCCCGCAGCCCTCGAACCGAAAGCGGCTCCTCGCTTTTGGGTGGCCCCTCCTCCTCCTTATCAACTGATCCACCTCTTTCACCCAATAACTCCCAGGCTGACAGTGGGCGTGGCTCAGAGTCGGAAAACGTGGACACGTCCCAGCCCGTCTCGCCCGGAGGCCTGCGGATGGTGACCCAGGAACCAGAGAGCATGGTGTGGGCCACGGCCGTGGCTTTAGCCTGGCTGGAGAACAACTCGGCCAGCTACTTCATCGAATGGGAGCTAATCGCAGCCAAAGCCAGCCTGTGGCTGGACCTGCAGATGGTCCCAGAGGGCCGGGACCTGGCAGCAGTGAAGGCCGCCGCCAACCAGCTCTTCATCATCCTCAGACATTGGGATGAGAACCTGCAGCTCAACATGCTGTGCTACCACCCCAACAGCGTCTGATGGTATATAGAGCCCAATGTGTAAACTATGCTAATGCTAATTTTGATGTTTTTTTTTGAGGGGATATTTTGCTGTGAAGCTTCACAATGTTGACATTACACGTCTGTTTGGATTTGATGTGCACTGAACCACCATGCAGACTTTAGCCTCCCAAAAATGCAATTTATGGCAAAGAAATAGAACACAACAGCTCCGGTCTTGCACTTTTCTGTTTTTTTTGCTCCTTCTTTTGGAACAAAAACACCATACCTTTCATTTCAGATAACAGACTAATTAAATGCTACAGTGCTGCGATACCTTGTATGAGAGGCAATCTACCCCATTTGGAGTCTCATTAAATGCTGTCACTAGGCACTAATTGTGCTTGAGGTTTATCCTGACACTCTCGAACGTTAAAATTGGGTGATAATTTGATGGTAAATTATTCATAGCGAAGGTTATATGCAAACAAGTCAATGACCGTGACAGCTCTTGGGTTGGACGTAAAAAAAAAGAACTCCTCCAGTGTTTTTTTTTTTTTTTTCTGACGGCACATCCAGTCAGTGACGTCCACAGTGATGCTGAAGCATGTTAGTGTATGTTAATGTCCTGCGTTGTGGAGGGAAGCAGGCTGGAACAAACGTCAATATGTCTGTGTTTGTCTCAGAGGTAATTATGTAAATATTTATTTTGTGAACTTTGTGATTGCTGCTTGTCATGACGAGTAAAAGCGAATCGTATCTGCTGCGAATAAGACTGTTGACGGTCATCCACTTTCTGTGGTGTGATGGCATTTCTTGGTTTTCTCACTAAGGCACTGGAAGATCGATCAATTTGATGAATACTATCACTGTCAAAGGCAGCGTAGTTGAAAAATTGTATTTACCATGCAGCGTATTTGATTGTCTTTGAGGATTTAAGAAGATGTCAAATTATTGCTGAGATGGCACTTTCTGTAGGTCAAAGTGCTCTCCAGTCTTAAGTGCCTGACCCAGCTGAACTTCTCCAACAAACTGTTACATTTTTTAATGTCACTTGAGGTTTATCTCTCGTTTGTTGTTTACTAGTGTGTTTATGAGATCAGTGAATCTATGGCTCAATTATCTTTCTTGTTGTTTTATTTAGTTTCAAAACTGGGAAGTCCGTTTCCACTTAACCAGTTAGTAAATCAAAATTCATCAGTGAGAGAGGATTTCAAAATCATGAGTTACTATAATGACAAAGTTAGTCTAAAATATAAGATACTCATTTTTGAGTATCTTAATTATGAGATCATATCTGATAATGAAGTTGTGATTTGGGCAAAATATAAAGTGATAATTATGAGACAGTACCTCATAACTGTAAGACAGTGCCAATAATTGTCAAACGTCCTCATTTTCTTGAGATAATAAGACATAATTCTTAACAGTATCATCATAATTATGAGAAAATATCTCGATATCATGAGATAGCCATTGGAATAAGGAGATAGCAAGTCATAAATATGAGACAGTATCTCAGTAGTGTAGATAAAATTTTACAATTACATCATGTCAAATACTCAACATATCTTAGTGAAAAATATAATAAACACGAGTGCCTTACAATTATGAGATACTATCTCATCATCATAAATAGGAGATACTTGTAATATCTCAAGATCATGATATAACAATTGAAAAAATGGCACAGCAAGTCATAAATATGAGATAGTATCTCATAATTGTAAGACAATCTCATTCATTGTGAAACCTCATTTTCATAAGATAATAAGACAATTGTTTTTATAGTATTGTCATAAATATAAGATATTTGCAATATCTCAATACCATGACATAGCAGTTGGAAAATGAGACAGCAAGTCATAAATATGAGATAGTATCTCGTTATTATAGTTATAATTCTAAACTAGTATTAGAGCATCATGTTAAATATGAGACACTCATAATATCTCAGTATGAAAAATGTCATAAATATGGAATAGTATCTCAATCTCAATACCTTATAATACGAGACACTCTCGTGACTTGATATCTCATCGTTCTAACTACTATCTTAATGAGATAGCAAGTCATAAATATGAGATCATGAGTCTTAATGAGTCAACGTTGAGATTGACTATGACTAATTATAGTACAATAGTTCTGGTAGCATCTTGTCATTGAGATCAAATGTCTCATAATCATGGCTCACTAAATGGACTAAATGGAAACAGACTTCTGTACAAAACTGAGCAAAAACGTGGCAAATTGTAAGTGAAAAGAATCAAGGTTCTGTTTATTTCTGCTAAGCTCATGTCTGTTATCCACTGGAATGGGTGTTTGTTTTTTCTGTACATGATTGTAACCGTTCTCTATCACTCAGGTATTGCTCCTGTGTAGCTTGGGTTCCTCTGGTGAGCATGGTGTCTAATGAGATGCATGAGTATGAGACAGAGAAGCGTCTCTCCTCTCTGGCTTAGTCCTGCATGTAGGCAGGGGGCTGAGAGAGTAACCACTGATATGTAAAATATATGCTTGTGAATGTGGCCGTCGACTCTTTGCGTAAAAAGTGGACTCCATTTTTTGAGGTCAGTTGTGTTTATAAAGTGGCTGTCAAGCTCTTCTCGACTCGCCGTAGTGCTGCTAGTGCAATGACGGAGTGTGTAACTGCATGTAATAAAGTCTTGCTGCTGAGTAAGTGACGCGAGAGCGTGTTTGTGTTCATTTTATTGTCTGCCGATGTCTGTCACTGTAGCCACAGAGGAACTGGACGCAGTATTACTAAACCCTAAACTCTGCTACCACCAAGGAAGTATAGCTGGAATTGCTGAATTGTTTTGGCAGTTAATGCAGGAGTTTACTAAGAAAGTTGCATTTCAAACTATACTGTCCTCAGTCCACCAATTGAGGACCTTTATAAAAAAAAAGAAAAAAAAAAGACCAGCACTTTCGACATGGAGTCAAAGGGGATTGATCAATGTTCTCTTGTATGCTATTTTAAAACGGTAGCTGCATCTTGCAATGTCTGAATTTATGATTCAGCATTTCAGGATGAACAGACCAACAGAAAGTTTGGGGAAAAAAAATTTAGATTACATTAAAGTTTTTTTGTCTGTAAACATTTAACATTTCAAAATGTTTATTCTTAGTGCATGTAGTCCACATGCAGAAGTGTTTTCATTGTGTGTTTACATGCGCTGAATACTCCAATCATAATTGGATCCCTGCAGTTATTTGAATGTTCAAATGGTCATGTAAACAGCATCCAACAATTTCTTAGATCGAAGTAAGGTCTCATTAAAAGACCTGGATTTTATCTCTGCAATCAGATTTCTCAGTGCATATGTACTCTTACTCTGATTTCTTTCGGATTTCTCAGTCTGTGCATGTGCTAAATAGACCGTGGTACTGGAAATAAGCAGGCAGTGTTGCTGTGAGATGGCAGCCAAACCCTTTTAAGCCATGGTAAAACCAACTACATGCTTGATGAAATGAATTTATGTTCATATATCGTGCACAGTATGTTTGTGTTTTCACGTAAAGTGCGATTTAGAAAAGGCGCAGCATGAAGTTCGAGTTTTATGTTCTGGAAATCTGATTACTGCCTGACTCATGTAGGAGATTCCCCATTATCTGATTACCCAAGTGCATGTAAACAAGTTTATCGGATTATGGATACAATCCGATTTTCTGCAGTAATCAGATTATTAAATGCATGTAAACACATTGTTTTTGCTAGGTTACAAAAATGCAGTTACACATATCCACCTATTCAGCCTTTAGCAGTTTAGACCCAGCCATTCCCTGTGAAGTTATAAAGAGTGTGTCAACCTGGACTGCTTATTGAAGGCGGCCCAATACATGGGACCATTGAAAACAGAGCTTAGCAACATCAGTAAGGTAAAAAGAAAGGTTGGGGGAATGGACGAACATAAAAAATAACTGTAAAATGACTAAAAATCAGTATTTTTGGCACATAAACCCAAACATATAAGTGGACCTGGAAAAAAAAACAAACTACAAATACACAACATATGTCCTTTCACAGATGTTAGGACCCTTTGTTCCTTCTTCAAATAAGGTTTCTGTTTCACAGATATGCGGTTTTCTTGTTTTAATGAAACAGATGTCACGTCTTTCCCTTTCTGTCAGTCTCAGGCAGCCTCAGCTCTGGCCTCCCTCGGTATTAAAATTGTTGCCAAAAGCAATTCTTTTTGTAACCAGCAGATGCTGCACCACACTTTGGAAATCAGGACAGCACGGAGAATCAGTTTTTGTCAGAGCAGGTTACATTCTTTATTAGGGGACTGTAGTATATCTGGGCTTATGGTACTTTATTCCCTGGAGAGAAAGCTGTCTCCGCCAGTGTCACACAGCTACACAATTCCCTCTACAAGCGGTAGGTACCCGAGCCATGACTAAGCCTTTATGGCCTATTAGTGTCCTATTAGGCATGCGGATGACCTGATTTGCTAGCGTGCCTTGGGAGAAAATCCTAAAACTTCACGTCTATCCATGTAGTGTCTCATTTACTTATAGGTCATCCTGACCTTGCACAGATCACAGCAGGTCAATGTATTTAATACCAATTACCAGTGAGGAGGGGACCTGGCCTTGGGCAAAGAAGAGAGAATCAAAGAGTTGGTCAGGATAAGGCTTTGATGATGTTATCAGCACTAAAGCATGATGAAGTGGAAAGAGGGAGCAAGAGCGAGTAAGAGTGCATGTCTGGAGGCAGCTAATCAATCCTCATTAAAACAGAGATGATCTTCAGGACCTGCCTCTTGCAGAAATCAAAGGAAGCTGAGCTGCCTTGAACGTGTCTTGTCCAGATTTGGCTTGGTGAGGGCCACCTGGTGTTTACCTTTAAAGTGACTGTTTGGTGAAAAACGTTTGGTGTCCTTCCTTCGTTTCCTTTCATTTTGAACTGGAGCTACAAGGTGAATGTATCTAGCAAACAATGAAAGCTTACAGTCGCCAATTATAGATGTGTTTAGTTCTGCTAGGCGTGTTTTGCGCTAAAGCTCTAAGGCTAATGTAGCTAACAAACAATGGAAGCCTAAAGTCACATAACTGTGCTATACTATGTGCTGCAGCACGAGCGATAAAGCTCAAGCTCAAGCTTATTTCACACTTATAGATTTGATGTAATAAACTTTCATCAGCGTTTAGTGAATTTATGATGTTCGGTATTAGCTAAATAACTTCTCAGACCGTTTTCAAGCTAAAAGTTATGAGGTAAAATAATAGGCTAGTAACATTCGCTGTAAAAACAGCTACTTAATGCTAGCATTTGACTGTTTAACATCTATTTTAGACTCACTCTTTTCTTAGTGTAACTTTCAATGTCATTTAGTTGATTTATCCAGTTTGATATCAGCTAGTTAACTTCACAAACATGCTGTTTTCAAGCGAAAAGATGTGAGGTAAAATAATATGCTAGCAATGTTTGCTGAGGTAAAAAACATATACTTAGCATTTGCCTGATCAACTTATCTATTTTAGGCCGGCTGTCTTTTCTCTGTGTAACTTTCAATGTCATTTAGTGAATTTGTCAGGTTTGATATCAACTAGTTAACTCTTCACAAACATTCTGTTTTCAAGCTAAACGATCTGAGGTAAAATACTAGTCTAATAATGTTTGCTGAGGTAAAAAAAAACATATACTTAGCATTTGGACATTTAACTAGTTCACACTGACACTTTTCTTATTGTAACTTTCAGTGTCATTTAATTAATTTAACTTTTGAAGAGTTGTTGAAGAGAAAACATGCTGTTTTCAAGCTAAAGCTAAACGTTGTTAGCTGTGGCAAAAACAAGCTTAACATTTATCGGTGTGTCTTGAAAGATTCAAGATCAATTGCCTTTTTCAGTCCCTGCCAGGAAACCAACATAGACCAGCATGGCTGATCTTCAGCAAAACCAGCATATGCTGTGTTTTGGATACTGGTATGCTGGTATGTTGTGCTGGTTTTTTTCAGCAAAATCATTTAGTGGAGGGGTTGCTAACCTTTAGCAACTCACAGCCCACACAAATGACCACAAAAGCTTCCGCTGCCCACAAGAAGATTTAACCCACTTTTTCCTGACTCACCTAATGGGATGGCTGATGTTCTCTGGCAGCTAACAAACGCTGGATGGCAGGCTGAAGAGAGGAAGTGGCAAATGGAGGTCTGGCTCAGTTCAGTAGGTTTAGACTCACACTTGCTATGTTTAGTCTTCAAGTGGTGGCATGAATTTGATTTTAACGCTTTTTTTGAAAGCACCTCACAGCGGTAGATGCTTGCTTTCAGCTCCTGCACATGTGAAGCCTAGCGGCAGCTACTCACTGCTGTTTCAGTTTATACTTAGCTGTCAATGTTAGCTGAAACAGAGCCTGTATATCTTAAAAGCTAACTGGTGAGGCATAAGCTCCCATTATGTCTGACCATCTTTCTGAGAGGATGTGTAGAATGTGTGTGTAGGTGGTGGTAGGGGTTGGGTTGGATTTGAGTGGTGGGCCAAGTACTTCAGCACTAGCACACTATCTTCTACCCAGTATTATCTGTACTGCTAATACAACAGGGAAGATAGACACAAGGATCTCTTTTGTGAGGTTTAAAGTGTCTTCACAAAAGCATATGAAACTCAATAAGACTCTTACACAAATCCTAAATAAAACAGATGGTAACGTAATACATAGTGGAAAGGTTGTTGTTAAGTTAAAGGGACCCCATCCTGACCAAACGTTTGTGGACACCTGCTGATCCAATGTTTCTTACACAATCAAGAGCTTTAAAAAAGAGTTTTCCCCCTTTGCTGTAGTAATGGCCACTACTCTTCTGGAAATGCTTTACACTAGACGTTGGAACATTGCTGTGAAGATTTGATTGCATTCAGTCACAAGAGCATTAGTGGGGTCAGGAACAGATGTTGGATGATTAGTTCTAGGTCAGAAACATCAACTTAACTCATCCAAATGTATTTGATGGTTCTCTGTCACTCCAGAGAACTCAGTTCCATAGCCCAGTGTGGGTGGGGTTATACCACTCTAGCCCACGCTTGGCATTAGGCATGATGACTTTAGGCTCATGTGTGGCTTCTCCAGTGTGTCTTTCTATTGGTCGGTGCTTTTCTATGGAGTTTATACAAGCTGTGTGTGTATTTGAACTTCTGTGTCAGTGGGTACACCTTAATGCAGCTGAATTCAATAAAACAGGGGTGTCCACAAATCTTTGGACACACAGTGTATTTACCATGAGGTTCATCTGTAAAGCAGAGTGAATAGGGGGAGTGAAGCTCCTGCCAGTTGATATGTGAGAATGTTGCTTTTTGTGACATCACAAAATCAGTGAATTCAAATCATGCTGTTTGTGCACATTAGATTCCATACATGGCACATTTGAACTGCTACAAGAAATATGAAGGACATTTGTTTTTTCCATGATTCCCTTGCGAGCCTTAATATTGTATCTGCTCACAGTGGAATATTTACACACTCCTGTTGCCTTTAGGTTAGATTATACCTTTCGCTATCTAACCCGAATGGCACATTACAAGTCCTAAAGACATTAATATATAGCTTATAGTCTCTTGTCATATTCCGCTTCATAAATACGCCTCTACGTTATGTAAGTGCATGTTTCTGGAAATACTTCAGGTTGTGCAACCAGTAACAAGATGTTCCACATGATGTGTGGGTATTGCTGGATAGAACCTGACAAGAAGTATAACTAATCTAAGAACTTCTAACTATTTATTTTAACACAATTTATACTGGCTATTACAAGAGAAGACAATTTGTCCTATATTAACTCAAGAAAAGCAATGTGCTAAGGTTAGCCATGTGAGAACTTTTGTTTCTATGGGAACTGGCAACATCGAGAAGAACTCCTCAGAAACTGCTTGTCAAGAAAGCAGGGAGGTACAGCAGAAGCAAAAAAAAAAAAAGAAAACCCTAAAATCTCAATGTATTTGATGCCGCAGCTTTTAAACACATATTTATGCGGTAATAACTGACTGCATAAAAGATCATACAGACTTCTGGTGTTTATTCTGCAGAGAGTCTCCTTCAGGGTTGGGTTGACAGTGAGCTATAACCAATTGCCATTAACCAACCATGACTGAACGCACGCCAGTCTGGATTTCTCCGTCATGGTTTGGGAATTCAATTTTCAAGCGTTGTGATCTTAAATGCACTCCCTGCTTTGAGGCAACACTCTTCTTAATAAAGAATAAGAATAAGCTTATTTGCCATTACAAAGGGTGAGGAGAAGCTTTTGCACCAAGGGTGTGTGATAAAGTGCCTACTCATCCAGACACCTCCGAAATACTGCAGGCCCACTGATATTTGAGCTTCATAATTAATGCCAGAAACTGAAGCTTTTACCCTGAACAGCTGCGCATAAGTGATCAGGATTCTGCTGTGTGTTGGTTTGTAGTTTGTAGGGCTGTCAGGTGGGATCAGATATCAAATCCAAAGTCAAATATTCAAGCTTAGAGCATTGACTTGTCATAAAAGGTCTGCCATGTAAAGCATGCCATTTAGTTACCTTACATCATCCCATCCATCATCTGCCATAACATGTTCATAGCATGATTGTGTCAATGCAATGTAGCAGAGTTCAAGTCAAGGATAACACTTTACTGTACGATGCTGTTCATAAGGTTACATGACACCCACATAAGCCTGTCATTACAAGGCAAGGCAAGTTTATTTATATAGCACCTTTCATACACAACGGTCATTCAAAGTGCTTTACAAATGAAAAAATACAGAAAAATGTAATTAATGTAAATGAAATAAAATTTATGTAAATTAAAAAAAAATTGAAAAACATAATTAAAACAATAGATTTAAAAGAAGTTAATCAAATTTAAAAGAAGGAGATAAAAAATTAGAATAAAAATAAGAAACATGATTAAAACAATAGATATAAAGAAGTTAAATTAATGAGCATAAGAGTGCCGTTACAGGATAAAAGTGGATTAAACTGAGCTAAAGGCCTGCTCAAACATGAAGGTTTTCAATCTGGATTTAAAAGTGTCCAGTGTTGGGGCTCTTCTAATGCTCTCTGTCAACTGGTTCCATTTCAGAGCAGCGTAGTAGCTAAATGCCGCCTCTCCGTGTTTACAACTGACATAACCCTACATAACTGTTTAAAAATGCTTATTCCAATAGGCATTATCTGTCATAAAGGCTACTCTGGCTAACATTGTTCAAAATTGGTAAATGGTACCAATGGAATACGCATTTATAAACATTTATGAAGGGTTATGTCAGTTGTCATGACAAGCTTGTGTAGGTGTTGCGTAGCCTTATGAAAAGCACCTTACAGTAACGTGTTACCAAGAAAATATAAGTAAAAAAGTAAGTAAGTAAGGCTATTGCTATAGAATTCCTAAAAGCTATCAGATATTTGCAAATATATAGTTTAAAGCTTAATTTTTTTGGTTTTATTTGTTCAGCAATGGCATGTTCTTGCTTCCATTTGATAGTTGTTTGTTGCAATAATGTTACTAATAAACTGGTCTGTAAGATACCAGGAACATTCAGACCTGAAACTTCAAATGAACATTTTCTGGAATGGAAAAATTTTCAAATATTGAATTTATTTTGACAGCTCCAGAACTGTTTATATGTAAACAGCTTATTGCAACTATTAGATTAAAAGCCCTCCTAATAAACCTGGAGATTCATATGTTAAATGAATACTACATTCAACACAGTGTGAACAAATAAAAGCAAGTACAGACCAGTTAGTATGATCTAATTTGTGTAATGGCAGTTGGTCCCTTTTAGCTGCCATACATTATTAGCTATGTGAGAATTTTAGGTGAAGTAGTCTTTTAATGGCCATTATTCTCAGTGCAGAGACACTGCAGTCTTGCCCAGGGGAGTCAGCCAGAGTCGTAATGATGCCTGGTGTGTCTGCATTCAATGAGGGAGTCAACTGTTTGCCTGGACCTAGAATGACTCAGTAATTGACATGTGGTACACAGCACAGGGCAAGGGTGTCAAACTCAAGTCCTTAAGGGCCAAAATAATGCAGTTTCTCCTGGTTACTCATGATTCATCTCACGAAGGGCTCAATTAATAGCCTATCAGTTCAATCAGGTATGTTAGAGTGGGGAAAAACATTAAATGGTGACCCGTACAGGATGGGGGATTGACACCTCTCACTCAAGCTCCTGGGCATAATTAGCCAAGAAGCTGAGTCAGAATTGGTAGATGGGGTCAGAACACTAAATTCTCCCACTCCCCAAGTCCTGGGACTGAGAAGCACTGCCTCAAGTAATGCACCAGTGTTTTTTTTTTTTTGAAGCCATTTGGAACACAGCCAGGCTTGAGTAAGCCTCGGAGAGGCCTGGAGAGCATGAATGACCTTGCGTAGCCTCATTAGCATTAGCAGAAAGAGGTCTAATTACACACATAGCCTCGCAGGAATGTGTCCAAATGAACCCTCCCCCACACCTGGCACTGACAGCCATGTGTAATTGGGCCCTCTTTTCAATTTGAACCTGGAGGATCCTCAGGGATTGGCTAGGAGAAGAGGTCACCATAGCAACGACAGCATCGTGCCCGTTTCTCAGTCGTAATTAAACAGAGGAAACCTCTCTTTTCACACTCGAGAATCTGCTGTTAATAGCATTTGTCACAGGCAAGTAAGTTCCTTGGTAGCCGAAGAAGTTTAATAGTGATTTATGCTTCATCAATCCTGACCTTCGCTTAAAGTTAGCAAAACACTGTCCAAGAAGTGAAGGCCTCTCCACTTTGAGTAAATGTGGATGAAGTGCAGAACTTGTACTGACTGATCTAAGGAAGTTCTTCCTCAACTGAAAGTAGTCCACTCGAGTTTGCTGAAAAGTTATATTTTTGTATGGTACATGAATGCGCCACTGAAATTTTTATTGTGTTTCTAGGCAACCATCACATGTGCTAGTTCTTTGAATAGCCACTGCCTTTGAAGTTTCCACATATTGATTCTGTTCCTCTTGCTCGCGGAGTATCTTTGGAAGAAGGATCCTTGCAGTGATATGCAGTAGTCCTGCTACCCCCGCTACCTCTTTTACAGAAGAGACAAAACATTTGAGTCAATTACTCTTCAGACAAACAAGCACAATTTACTACAAGTACTGTTCTAAGAAACATGTTCCCGTTTGCCTTGGTGGCTCGGCTGTCTTGCGTTTGGTATCAATAGGAAGAAAAGAGAATGGAGGTCATATGGTGGACGAGGGTCCTAGGACCTGGAATAGCCCCTAACCTTGCTGTTTTCCTTGCACCTGTACACCTGATCCAACTAATCAGCTAATTAGCAAGAAATTCCAGTTGAAATTGGTGCGCACAAGTAGGAAAAACTCTAAATTGCCAAGTGCAGCAGCACTCCAGGACCAAGGTTGAGAACCACTGACCTAGAAGATTGGCCATTTTCCCGGAATTGAGTGCTGCAGCTGCAGTAATGCCCAGAGTCATGAATGAAGCTGCTATCTGATTTGATGGGAGCAATGAACTGCAGGGATGTTTTTGTACCATGTTAGCAACGACTTACTTAGCAACTTAGTTTTTTAGCCTTAGTCTAAGCCTTACACATAAATATCTCTGTTGTCAGATCAAAACCTTGTATCTCCAAAATGGTAACTTTACAGGAGAAGGAAAATACGTACATTAGTTTTAATGTAAGTCAATGGAACCAGACATTTTTCCAATTAATTCTGGGCCGTCTGTTTTTCATGAAATATACACACAATGTAAAGCACAACAGATATTTTCCATCCATCCATCCATCCATCCTGGATGGGTGCTGGAGCCTATCCCAGCAGTCTTCGGGCGAAAGGGACAGGTCGCCAGTCCATCGCAGGGCAGACAGACAGACACAGACAGTCACTCACACCTAGGGGCAATTTAGCATGTCCAATTGGCCTGACTGCCTGTCTTTGGACTGTCGGAGGAAACCGGAGAACCCGGAGGAAACCCACGCAGACACAGGGAGAACATGCTAACTCCACACAGAGAGGACCCTGGTCACCCGGCAGGGGAAATCGAACCCAGGCCCTCCTCGCTGTGAGGCGACAGCGCTACCCACCACGCCACCGTGCTGCCAGTGACTACAGACTACAGATATTTTCAAATAATAAAATGAAAAACGGCAAAAATGGAGATATGAGGTTTTCTTCCGACAGCAGTGATATGCATGTAGTATCTATAGTAGGCTAAGCTGACCACAGCTATTGGGATTATGCCAGTTTCCCTCTGATGTTCTCATGTCCATTTTTAAGCCAATTCCAAGACTTAAAGTTAAACAGTTCAATGTGTTTATTTATTTTAACATGATATTTGCTGTGTGATGCACTATATTATAGTACAGCATTAGCCTCATGTGTTTGATAAAATTCCCATTTTTGTCATGCTTTCATTCATGTGTCCCTGTGGTGTCGACTAACTTTCACTACTAGCCTAGCCACGGCGCTATAGGCTAACAAAGACAACCTAGCTAGCATAAGAGTAACTCTTACTACAGTCGTGAAAAAAATGAGTGAAGAAATGGCGATTTTGTCTTTATTCAGTACAGAATTAACACCACAAGGCAAGTATTTACCCCTTTTTACAGCCAGAAAAAAGAAACCAAACAGAGGTGGAGTATATATGGATACCCAGGCGGCTACTTTGCTAACTTTAGCCTTACTGACGTATGATTTTTGTCATTCGGGTCATCCGTTCTCTCCATCCGTTTGTTTTCCTTTGCAGTAATGTCAGCTATCTGCCTTCCTTCTGTGTATGGCAGCTAGAGAAAAGAAAATCAGAACAATCCACCCAAAGCAGTTGAAGTTCTTCCCGCCTTCAAGGTTACATCATCAGAAGGAGGTTATTCTAGTAGTCAAGCTGGAAAGTCTCGCTGTAGAGACTACTGGGGCACCACTGTAAGCATGCTTAGGACTAATTTAGCCATGGTTACTAACTTTTCCATTTGGTCTGAGTGTCCCTTGAATTTGTGATACATCATATAGACCCATTTAGGTCATTATTTTATACCTAAATGCTGACGTCTTTCACAGGGGACCAGAAAGCACATAGGCCTAAGTTGAAGCAACTTTTTCCAATATTGTCTCCTGGGCTGGGCTGGATGTTGGCGTTGTCTCTTAGCTGTTCCCTTGAGGCGAAGGCAGCACAGCGCTCAGACTGGCCGCTGGCGGATTGTAGGTAGTAGCTCTAAATTAATCATGACTGACACACGGATGATTCCGCCAGGCTTTGCTGCTGCAGAGCTGCAGGATCGAGTATCGCCGCTGCTTGGTGACGGCCGGGTGGTACGGGTTTGGCAGGACGGCGGGAAGCTATTAAAGAAACCCCAAGCTCCGTGTCATTTGATAGATTATTACTAATTCAACAGCGCAATTGTGTTATTGCAGGAGCGTGCATGACATGTATAGGGGGAAAATTGTAGTGCACTGAAAATGATACAAATGGACAGTGTACAGGCTGCTGATTACAAAAATACTTTGAAGAGATAAAAATATGAGTATCATCAACTATTTTTTATTTAAAACATTTTAAACAGTCCTCACAGTCAATGGTGGATGCATGATGAGCGTCCCTCTATGAATGGCCTGGGGATCAGTAAATCAATCTTTTAATGAGGCTCACTGCAGGGCCATTCTATAATCCCATCAGTGTGTCCCAATCCCGTTACAGATAGATTCACCACAGCAGGAGGCATGAAGTGATATCAAAGACGCTTCAAACATTCGAGGGTGTCATTTGCTCTGCTTGAACATATATAACAGCCAAAGTCATCCGTTTTGATGCCTGATATTTCTCCACATCTGAACCTTCCTTCACTGTAGTAGTATAAAAAGTATGTTGGATTGTCACGTTTTCTATTAATAGTGAAATACTTCTGACATCATTCACTCATCATATTTACAACCACAACAGACCATTTCTAAGAAGAACTGAGATCTTTTTTTGGTCCGCATCAAGATGCTTTAGCTTTCTTAAAACTCTGTGGCTAGGCCTGGGGTCAGCAACATGCGGCTCTTTTGCTGTGCTGTTGTGGCTCAACAGCAGAATTCGTTTTCTAGGTAAAGATAAAATGATTGTCCTTTGCAGTAAAATAAAGCACTGCTTATCATTCTAACACAGTTTTAACAATAAATGGTCTTAAACGCTGGAGACAATGCAGCCTATATTTGCTAATTCGCCAACCTTTAACCGTAAAGACTGGCACGCAGGCTGCTGGTCACCAAAGCAATGCAGACAACAGTCTCGCCTAGCTAGCAGCTAACAAAAAGGCAAAGAGAAAATTTTAAGACATCGATAGCATCAATATTATAACAGACGTATTTGCATTTATAGGCACTCAGCTGGTTTCTTGATACATTTAATCTGCAACGAGAAACTATCAAACGCTAAAAAGTCATGGGGTTGTAGTCAGTTTCTCAGTCGCCAGCTTGAATTTTCCCGTTTTTAAATGGTGCACCTGTTACATTCTGGCACCATTTAAGGTGGACTGGGAAAATTCAAGCTGACTTCAGCATCATAAAAAGTTGAATGCTGAGAGACAATTTACAAGAAACTGTTCCACTTTTGAAGAAAGGTTTACTGCCAGAGATGCAAGGAAAGCGGCTGTAGCTGAGCTAAAGCTTAAAGCAGAGCACAGTAAGTCTGCATTTTCGTATATATTTTTTAGTCTATACTAGGACATCAGCACATACTGAGACATATTTACAGCCAAGACGGTAAAATGGACATAAAAATGTTGTGGCTCCTAAGGTGGCTTGATTTTTTTTTAAAGGACACAATGGCTCTTCTTAACATTTGGGTTGCCAACCCCTGGGCTAGGCCCTGACATAGGTGAAGTTACCAAGAGGTACCAGAGGCCATGACTGCCCTTTAATCTCATTTCTTTTTCCCTGTGGCATAATAAACACTTTTCTAACTTTTTAAAGAATATACAACAAAATGCTTTTGCTTAACTCTAATATCCAGCTGTTCACCTTTATTCTTATTTAGGGGCCTGGTTTTCCATTAAAAGAGGAATTCCATCTGTTTTGCTCAATTTCTGCATAGTTTAATGGTGAATACATAACCAAACTCATTCAGAGTGGGTTGGTGTGAAATGCAATGCTCTGGAGAGATCTACCCAGTCATTTTACAGTAGTAGTGATAGGAACCAGAGGTTTGAAGAGTTTAATGCCTCTAAAGGCTCCCTCACTGAAAGGTATTACACAACATGATTATGGATACACTGTTTGATGCTGAAGACATTGTTTAATGAGTTTTCAGAGGGTTTTGAGCTAAAACATGCAGGGTGATGTAGGGAAAAACAGTCCTCAAAGAAAACTTATATTTTCAGATTTTGAACTATATTACCCTTATTTTCTCACTGGTAACAGGATTACCAAAAAAGTCTTTTGTTGGTTTGGAAGCTTTTAATGGATTAACAGCTTCAAATATTCCAGAATGACTGACAGAATACGTTCTCAGCTGTGTTTTGAGATCATCACCTTACCATTAAGTGTTGGTCAGGCACATACGACAATTTTTAGTTACCAGTTTTAAAAGGCAACTAGAAACATGGCTTTTTATTAATAACTGTTACATAATTTTAGATATATTGTATTTTATTGATCCAAACTTTTTTCTCTATTTCATTCTGTTATTTTATTTTCTTATTTCTTATTGCTGTGCTACTTGTTTTTGTTTTACTGTTTTATTATTTTACATTGAGCTGCATTTTATGTATGAAAGGTGCTGTATACACAAAGTTATTATTTTTTATTATTAAAATGTTATTAACATTACATATGAATGTAATGACAACTGGAGACTGGCGTAGGTTCACTGGTGGTTTAGGATAGTAAATAAAATGGTCATGTTTGTGCTGTAGACAGTGTGACCCCTGGTTCCTATCAGCACCACTGCAAAGAAACCTGAGTCTGTAAGTTTCTCTACAGTGTGAACTAGTTCATATCAAACCATGCTGATTTGCTTTGCTCACATTGAGTGAATGACGCTGAAATTTAATCTGGAATCTGGGAAATTCCTTATTAAATGAAAGTAAAAAGGACACTTTGCAGGGGAGCACATCTCAAATGAAACTAAGTTCAACACTGAAACCGAGTGTCCCACCACATGGCCTGAAGGCTGGTTCTCTAGACACAGCTTAGTCTGTTCCATTAAATGTCTTTTCCTTACTGCATGACTGTTTTGAGCTGTATTTAAAAGAGCAGGCCTTATCTTCCACCACCAAGGCCTATGCTGCAGGCCTTCAGCCTATATACATGGTTAAAATGGTTTATCCTGAAACAATTTATCCTATACAGACTATCCAGAACAGCTGCGCCCACACCAAAAGACTAAGAACCTTTTCAAGGCCAAAACATCTGATATGTCCATACTCTGCCAATAATGTGCATAGCACAGATTATGAGAAGGATGTGCAATGATAGCGATTACACTTTTTAAACCAGTTTGCATGAGTTCTGTTTAAATGACGGTGTAGGTCAGAACAAAGATCACCGAGTTCATGCAGCCAGCTGATAATGCAGATCTAAAAGACTCTACATTGCATGCAATTACACTCAGTCAGGACAGAGCTCAGATTTCAACAGACTCTGCTACAAACTGTTACTTTGGCCGAATTGGAATCAGAGTCGATTGAAACGAACCTACTTTGTACTGGACAACAACATATGCATCTCAGTCTATCAGGAATGATGCATGACAATGGATTCCAACAGCTATAATGGAAGATTTAAGGAACAGTTTGGATTCCCACAATTACCCTAAATGTAGTTGATTAGCCAAGACACGTTGGTGTCTGAAGTTTGCCTCTTGAGCTATAAGGTTCACGTAACTAACGTAACGGAAGCTTATGGCCACCAATTAGCATCAAACTACACGCCTACATCACCACACGTTTGTGTGAAACCACATCAGTTGCATTGTTGAAGGGGAATTTCACAGATTCTTTCAATGTTATCAATAAAAATGGATAAAAATATGTCAAAATCCAGCTGCAAGGAGGCTGCTACTACACTTTTCATCTGTGTGATGTTCTTTTGTCCAGGTTATAGATAACAGCATGTCATACAGTGTTAGAAACCAGAGAGCAGGCCTACTTGATGCAAATGTGATAATTTAGCCATGTGTGATTTTTTATTTTTTTATGTTGTTTTTAAAAATATCTTTTTTGGTTTCTTTTAAAGTGAAATTGAAAGATTTCTAATGGAGTCTTTAAATAAAAATATATATAAAAATGTAAAAAATTAAGAAATGCTGTTTCATGCCTTAATATCACTATCAAAACACAAAGTGTTTTAGCCTGTAGGTGGAGCATTATTTTAGCCACAACCCTACAATTTAAGGCAGGCAGTAAGACTGCATCCCTGTCCCTCATGGCCACATAGTGAGCAGTAAGACCCCACTGTTTTAAATAAAGTGTGACCTTGTAACGTTGGGGAGCAAGGAGGTGGACGCATACACTGGGATATGCGACCTTTATTAAGGGCAAATCCAGGGTCATGGTCAAAATGGTCCAGGTTCAAACAGCCGATATGGAGAGCAGGAGGGACAGACATGACAAAATGAACACAAAACCTCAAACAAGAAGCAAACACCACGACAATACAATACAGCCAACACATCAAACTCGATCAAACAACACAAAGACCAGCGAAAACTAAGGGCAAACAGGGGGTTTTAAAACACAGGGTTAACGAGGGAGAGACGGAAAACAGGTGGCGACAATTAGGGGCGGAGTCACGAAACAAGGGGCTGGACTAAGAACCAAAACAAAACAAAGCAGTGGATGAAAAAGTAAACAAAAAGCACATGGACAGGACTGGGAGGGGCCAATGACAGACCCAAAGTCTAAAAATCAATGTGTAACATTAAGAATAGTCACTAATGAAACACATTTTCTGTGATTAAGTAAACTTTATGTGTTTTTAAGAAAACATGATTTTACCCGTGTACCTTGCAGAAAAAAAAACAGCGTAGACCAGCATGCAGTCTATTCTGGTCTAAGCTCTTTCATGCTGGTCTGCAGTAGGTTTAGCATGAAATACACATCATATCGCTGTTGTCAGGAGAAAACCTTGTATCTCCAAAATAGCAACTTTACAGTAGAAGGAAAAACTTACTTTACTTTTAATGTAAGTCAGTGGAACCAGACTTTTTGCCAAGTCATTTTGGGCTGTTTCTTTTTGTCCATTCTTAATGAAATTTACACATAATGTAAAGAACAACAGGCATTTTCAAATATAATATATATATTATATCAACAACTGGAAAAGGACAAAAATGGAGATACAAGGTTGTCTTCCAACAGCAGCGATATGCTTGTGTTGTTAGTGCACAGCGATGCTGACCTATGCTGTTTTTTTCAGCTGGGTATAACTGTTGAAAGCTGTGTTTGTAAGCCATGCACTAGCATAAGCTCAATATTAGCTAAAATCGTCACTACCATTTGCTAAAATTTCACTTGTGCTATTATTGTAATGGTAGTGATAGCATGGATAGCTAACTCATAAACATAACTAATGTCCACTGGGCCCCGCAGCACAAATGAAGCAAACAGGTCGTGATAAAGTGTTTGGTAGGTTGAAAAGTGCAGATTTGATTGTTGATTCTTTTTGGCAGAACTGTTCCTGTAAAGCGAGAGGGAAGAAATAAATCTAGGATCTGGAACAGACTGTCTTTGCAGGCAGCATGCTCTCTGCCTTGTGTCGGGCCCTCGTGTAGGATGCTGAAACTCCTATAAAAATAAACTCGATTCCTCAACTTCGTGGCAGATACTGCACGAGGGCGAGGAGCTGGGACGGTTGCCATGGCAACAGCCCCTGCAGCCCCACGGCCATTGCCCTATGCGTACGGTTACCGTGCTGAGCGCGCGGCGCCGTGTGCTGTTCCTGCTTCCTGGGGGACTGAAGACTTACTCACGCTCTCGTGTCTGTCAGCCTCTGCTAATGATGACAGGCGTCAAGCAGAGAAGAGTCCTCTCACCACCAGCCCTCTGAAACAGAGCCAGCGATTCACACATGGCAAAGTGATTCATCTCTGCTGTCGTGAAAACATACTATCATCCGTCTTGACAGCTTTATCACCCTACCCCCCCCTCTCCCCACCAAAACCATTTATAGATGACCACCCTTTCACAGCTTTGAGCATTTTATATAGCAACAGGAAATAAAAAAACAAACTCAAAGCAGCTTGACGTGTTGAGATAATTAGGAATTTCTGCTCTCCTGTTGGCGCAGAGAAACGAGAGGTTCTTGCAGCAGCAATTTTTTTTTTTTTCAAGAAGGTATAGTTAGTGCTGGGTGGTAGAGCTAAAATTCAATATCATTATACCTTTAAAATATTTCACAGTATGAACAGATACTCACTTGGCTTAGATTTGAGTTTCCAATAAGGATCATGAACTGAGCTTCTTAGATACTGGAGCTCAGTGCTTGAAGAACGCCTCACAAACCTGGTTGGCCTTGCTCAGACTGAACTGTTTCATTATGTTTACTTCTCTTAAAGGGCCCATCTCATGGAAAACTGCACTTGCCTTTATTTGACTAAAACAGTTTCAGTAAGTATTTAGTGTAGAGTTGTCACGATTGGCCCTTTTGTTTTGATCCTTCCCAGTCCGGCCCCCTTGTTTTCTGACTCTGCCCCTGATTGTTTCCACCTGTGTTTTTCACTTGTGTCCTGTTGTCCCTTGTTAGCCCTCTTGTATTTAGGCACTGTGTTTTCCCATGTTTGGTTGCTGGTCTTTCTTTAATGTATTGTATGTATTGTTTAACATTGTTTGGTGTTCGTTCCTCCAGCCTCCATTATTTGTCCTAGTCTGTTTTAGTTTAGTCTGTATTCCTGTGTTTATCATGTCTGTACCCCAATCTCTCCATGTTGGCCACCTGAACCTGGACCGTCTTGACCCTGAGTATGGACTAGACCATAATAAATAGCACATGGAAGACTGGGAGGGGCAAATCGTGACAAGAGTATTTGTGATGCAGTATCCCCAGTCCCTACTGTATATATGTGCTGACCAGCCATGTCATTAACACTCTACTGCACAATGTTGCTTCAGGGCAACAAACCCATTTTCCTAACTTTGCAATAACAATATATGTATTTAAAGACAATGACAAGGTTAATAATAAAGGGAAATGATTGAATATATTAATAAAAAGCATGTGTTTGGTCATATGCTCTTTGGGCACTTTTAACCCTCACTGTAATGTTCTTTGTTATGAGAATTTGCAGAAATAGGTTTGTTGCCCAGAAGCAACATTGGCTGACAGTGGAATGGATTTAGTCAGTCACAAGCACACGGCTTTATATCATTTCTTCTCATGTCGCACAATGTTGTCTCAAGACAACATACCCCAAAGGGACCTTTGCACATTTTTAAATGTTATTTAATTTAATAATCAGGTCCATTTATGCAAGAAAGGTGACAAACATTTAAAACAATTCTCTCCTAATATGTGCAGTAGAGGGTGAAATACACCTCCTTTTTTCATATTGTCCATTTTATCAGCTCCACTTACTGTTTAGGTCCACTTTGAAGTTCTACAGTTACAGACTGTAGTCCACCTGTTTCTCTATACTTTATCAGCCCCCTTTTATAATGTTCCTCAATGGTCAGGGCCCCCACAAGACCACCTCAGAGCAGTTATTATTTGGGTGGTGGATCATTATCAGCACTACAGTGAAACTGACGTGTTGGTGGTGTTGTAGCATGTGTTGCACTTGTGCGAGTGGATCAGACCCAGCCGTGGAGTTAAGAGCAGATAACTTACTAGTTAAAATTAGCCAAACTACTTGTTTGTTAAGTGTAGGTAACACAACAAAACAACAAAAAATGCACATTAAATGGAAAGCGCTGCATTGATAAGACCATAGCTGTGCTAGCAAGCTATCAATGTTGATATCCAGCATGATGAACAGAGCTGTCGATGATTTTAAAATGTCTGAGAAAGCAGTATAACTTTAAGAAAAAAGTTCAAATTAACCTATTAAGTCTCTTATTTAAAAAATGGACAGTATACAGTATGACATTAAATAGTTAAGTTCTTAATAATGTTCCCATAATTTACAATAAAAATCTCAACATGCCATCTATTGTCGATGGTACTTAATTATTAAGTCAGACAAGCTAGTCCAAAATTGCAACTTTGCAGGTGAAGGAAGATTATACGTCACAAAATTTTATTCATACTTACACCATGCCCATTTACACAGAAGGTAAGAAAAATATGATTTGTTTACTCTTTTATGTATTCTGGATTGTTCTTCCCAGTGGTGGACAGTAACTAAGTAAATGTAATTAGTTACTGTACGTATCTGTATCTTTACTGATGTTTTTCCATTTTGGGCGACTTTTTACTTTCACTCCACTACATTTTGAGAAATCTGTCGTTCCTTTTGGTTTCTGTGTGGATAAAAACGTAACATGTCAAAACAAAAGAAGCTCAAAGCCAGAGCATCAATCAGGGCACAGCGGTCACTTTGCTCTGAGCTTGTTTTGACCTGTTGGTCATACCGACCCAGTGCAGCACACGATCAACATCAGTGCAGCAGCATAAGAATTTGGGAGTCTATTCAACATTCAACTATTAAATGATGAACTAACCTAACTTTGTGTAAATAGACCACAATACAGAAATATGTCCACACATGCAGACGAGTCTTTTTTCTGAATTTATACAAACACTTTCATTTTATAGTTAATTTGGGTTAAGTTTATGTTTATGAACAGAGGCCTACAGGTGCAATACAGTAAAGGAAAACTCATTTGTGAATCTGAGTTTAAAGCCAGTTTTTATTCAACTTAAACTTTTAACTAAGTTGCATTAAATGAATTAATCTTTTAGTACTTTTACTTTAGATACTTAAGTACAATTGAAGGTCAACACTTTTGTACTTTTACTCAACTGGAGGTCTAAAGGGAAGACTTTTACATTTACTGGAGTAATGCTTTACCTCGGGTATCTCTACTTTAAATCATGTACATGATTGGTTTACTTTGTCCACCACTGGTTCTTCCAAAACAGTCCAAAGCAACCAGCAATGTCACACATTGCAGTTAACTGTCAAAGACTGGACACCATGTGTAAAGTGCACACACACACACACACACACACACACACACACACACACACACACACACACACACACACACACACACACACACACACACAAAACATAACTAAAAACAAGCTGCTTAGCAACAGGGACACCTCTTTTTCTATGGAACAGAATGTTACCATGGAGATAATGCTCATTATCTAGAACTGAAAATGAATGGCACCAATGTAGTACACTGGTACAGACAATATATCACAACATACGCAACACTGATATTGCATTCACTGTCAGTTTATAGTAATGTCAGTGTAAAAATGCACTAAATCAAAGCAATATCTGCAGCTAATAATGTCTCTCCACACAGCAGATCTTCACTGTGCACTGACCACATTGATACTGCTTGCTCCAGAGCTTCATTGCACTTCAAAAGCCAGTGGGACACCAGCAGTATTAATCATTGCTGCTTGAACTGTGCCAATTGTGTACAATGGCTGGAATTCAGCAGCTGCGCTGGAAGTTAGTGATGGCAGGGCAGAGCAGCCAGGTGTGGGTGGAGAAGCCTTCTGCCTTATGTGGAGTCTATTCAACACAAATCTATGCAGCTGAGACCCGTAATGAGTTCGGTTTCACACTCATTTTTCCATCTCTGCTGTTCGCTACTACAAGTGATGTTCCAGAGCCAATTAAAGGCGTCCGGGGGGTTTGCTCTGTTCGCCGCTGGAAGATTTTTTTGCTGTCTCCCACAGCAACAGAGGCATGCTAATATACGCATGCTACATGATGTTAAAAGCAGAATGGTGAAGACAGGGTGATTAAAATAGCCATCATATGCATTGACTGTCTAAGGGTAGGCGAAATGGCAAAGATATCACGATACTGAAAGGTATTTTTACGATATCGCCATGTTTCATTTTTCTGACCAGCAAAAATGCAGTTGCAAAACAAAACTATCCATCCATCCATCCATCCATCCATCCATTTCCTAAGCCGCTTCTCCGTCAGGGTCGCGGGGGGGTGCTGGAGCCTATCCCAGCAGTCTTCGGGCGGAAGGCAGGATACGCCCTGGACTGTAGAGTCCTGGAGAGTATTCACTCTAATTCTTACCATGCGATTTATGCAGTCAGTCTACATTGGCTGTGTGGGTTTACAGGCTGATTATTCTAAATTATTCAAAAGGTTTGGTAACACTATTTGTGTGGTGCTTTGAAGATGATTAATAAACTCTTAACCAGGAACACATGAACAACATATCAGTATTGCAGCATCTGAATATATTGAAGTAAATATCTTTATGTTCTGTTGATACATTACTTACATTAAATACAAGTATTGTTAATGTGTTACACTAAGCCCAACCTTACCCAAAGACTACCCCTAACCCTGGCCCTAACCCTAATCCTAACACTAACCTTAACATAAAACCTAGTCCTAACCCTCATATGTCTTTGACATGTTACTGAGAGTCTGTTGAGTGTTTGTTTCATGCAAAAAGGACCACTCAAAATAAAGTGGCACCAATTTTTTTTAATTTTTTTAATTTTAAACAGTTGTTCTGTAAGTGTCCTGTGGTCTGATCCTGCTAATATATCCAGGAAATAGTACTGTGATGTAATTTATAACGATAAATATGTCATCAAATTGCCCAACTCGTATGACTAATTACAGGGCACTGCACATCAGATGCTCTCTTTAACAGATATACTTTGCCTCCCACTCATTTTTGATGCAGGGGAAATCTGTAGGCCTAGAACCTTCTATTTATTTCAACACAACCTTTAATTTAGTCGCAATACATGCAACCTAGAACTAGTATCAGGTTAAAATGCGTGTAAATCACCCATATTTTTAACACTAATGACAACAGAAGCTAACATTAGCTACCTAAGTCACCCCATTTTGTTATTCTATCTGGTAACGTTCTGCACTGCCAGGACGTTGAGTAACTGTAACTGTGACGACATTGACGTTAGTGTCAACAGAATGTATTGTGCTCTCGTAACACATTTCTGTGGCTCTTACTTTTCACCATAATAGCTTTCAGGTTGAAGTGACTTGTTCCTCCTCAGGACTTACTATTCCTAGCATTTGGAAATGGGTGTAGCGCACTGATCTATGTATCGAGTCTACTACAGATGGACTTTCATCAATCAACACAAGTCATAATTCTATTTCTAGCATCCAGATCAGGACACCTGGGCAGCAAGTAGACACTATTTAGCAACTGAGCGAGGTAAATTTAGGTGTGTTCAGGAAAACAATTTTCAGTAACGAAACCTTAATAATCTAACAGCCTCATTAACTGGATTTATTAGCATGCTTGAATAATTGAAAGACTAATCCAAGGCGGATGCGTACCGCAGGCATGAGTAATATCAAGCTAGATTAATGTCAATCTCTTCTGGCCCTCAGACTGTCTTCATACACTTTGAAAGAGGTAATATCTCATAGATCAAAGCCAGCGAAGTTTAAGGTGTTTGTCGTTTTCCGTGAAATACGGAGAGAGAGAGAGGGGGAGTGTATGAGGTTGAGTGATGATAACCTTCTCTCTGATGATACCTAATTAAAAACTCTTCCTGGTAAATGGCCCAGTGTAGGTATTCAATATTCAGAAGCGCTCCTCAAGATCCTCTTTTTTTGGGGGGGGGGGCTTCGAGGGTTGTTTCAGACCTAAAGTTTCCATCAGGTACATTGTGATGCTTGATGCATCCGAACCCAGTTTGACAGAGAATGTCTAGGGAAGAACATAACGAGCGTATAATTGTTCAGAGAACAAAATGAAAACACATAAGAAGCAACGGTGATTTGATGTTCTCACGACAAAACCACAGCAGTTTCCAAAGCAACTCAGAGACAGTCATCTATATTTAGCTTGCAGAGCTTTTGTTTTGGCCACGTTTGCGGGGAAATCCAACGAAAATCGCCCTCGCTTGTCATAATCCCTGCAAATTCCTTGTAAGATCAAGTCGACTTTTGAGAAGCTTGACAACGTCAAGACTTTTATCTACAGTAAATAGTAACACGTCACAAAAAAAACGGCTTCGCCTGAGGTTAACAATGACCTCTTGACTAGTGACCATTTTAGGAGTAAAGGTTAGTTGATTAGTCATCAACAATGTCATTTAGGGGGAAAAAGTTGATGCTTTGTTCACTTAAAAAAAAAAAGGTAACGTTGTATACTGTTCATAAGATACATGCAGTCATGTTGACATGCTGGTTCTACTGTTTCATTGCACCACAAAAGATTAAACCACTTGTCACGCGGTGTTCGGGAAAGGCTGGAATGGTTCACTTCTTGATTCTTTCACTATAGACCTCTGAAGTCATGACATCATTTTGTAGTCAGTAACATTCCCAAATAAGGAACTCAGGGTCTATTTTTCTATTTGGGAAAAACGAATAACATTTTCATTAATCATTGATTAAACATCTGCAATGGACTGGCGACCTGTCCAGGGTGTAACCTGCCTTCCGCCTGATGACCGCTGGGATAGGCTCCAGCACCCCCCCGCGACCCTGAGGGAGAAGCGGCTTAGAAAATGGATGGATGGACTGATTAAACATCCTCACACCCTGTGGCCAACAAAAAATGGTCCAAAGCAGATGAATTTTCTCCTTTAGTGGGCACCAGGTCCTGCAAATTAGGATGTCTACACATGAGATAAGACTGCAAAGCATTGAACTGATGATGTAAGGTTGGCAGCTTCATCAAAATACCCCACACAAACCTGCAAGCGTTTTCAAATGTGGTAGTTATGTTACTTTTACAGTAGTAATCTACACTTTTAGAATAAAGGTTCTGCGCAGGTACCTGTTTCGTTCATGAAGGTACAAACAATGTAAATGTTCCCTCAAAGGTACAACAGTGGTTTTAGGTCCAGTTGCATACCTAAAAGTTTTTAGCCAGTGGAAAAGTAGCTGTTTCTACTTTTTCATAACTTAATGTTTTAAAACAGACCAATAAAATAAGAAGCCTGGAGATGAGACGGGATTTGTGGAGTCAGTACAACTTAGAAAATGTAATTTCAATGGATTATGGTACAATTATGTTCCCTTGAGGCCACCAACCCAGTGACAAAGGGTACTACCCCACTGACAGTTTTGCACGTCAACATGTCAATTCAATGTGCATGAGTAGAACGTTAGCTTGGCTATACTAAGAACTATGGTCTCTTTAATGCAGAGTCTCCAGTGAAATGTGGAGGTCAAATGCACACAGGGCAACACGTATCATGTGCAGTACCATTGTTTACCAGAGGGGACAATGATGACGACTTTCAAGAACGCCATTTGATTTCGCCTGCTTTAACTTTATAAATTCCTGATATAGACATGATGCTGACTATTAAACGACAAATGACTGCAGATGCCCTACATAGTGTTTGCTGTACACAGAACTGACTGTGGAACGACCCAAAGATGTACTGTTACTGAGAATGTGATTTTGGAAATGATTGTAATCAGCCTTTTTAGTAATACATTGGGTCTTAATGAGTGTGCATTTCCAAATCTCTTTGTCTTACCCTACTACTTTTGCAGAGTGGAGATGTCCACTCTGAGCCATGCTGTAGGTGGAGAATGCTTCCGAAGCGGAAAAACGATGATATCGACATCTCTACAATTACTGTGCACTTACAAATTATAAAACGGTTTTAAATGCATCATGATCAGTTGATGGTTGGAAACGGGCAGAGTTGAAGTGCCTCCCACGGAGCCCGGCACCATCGGTGGGAGAACTAGGACAAGTTCCCTTCACGGTAAGGAGGTTTCCATAGCAACCACCGTGGGACTTTTTGTTTCGGATAGGATAAACGCGGCCCTGGAGACCAGTGATTGTTTTATCATGGTTTTCAAAGGCATACAGTAATGCATCCATTGCATTGAAAGAGTGTGCATGTTACAAATTATACACAGGCGATCTCCAAAACAAATTAGTCTGAATGGGATGGAGTTTCGGGATTGGGCTTAGAGCTAATAATCCGATACTGAACTACAGGCTGCTGAACTACCTACTAAATCCTTTGAGGGTGTGAAAGGAGGTCCTTTGCAGTTGGGTGTAGGTGGAAGGACGTTTATGGGAAGCAAGTGCAAACACAAGGTGCAACAAAAGACTCTAACAAGCGTTTCACACAAGCCCTTATCCAGCACGAGAAGCTCATCGAGAGGCCCTTGAGAGCACCTTCATTCAGTCCCTGACACTCAGCAGAAGGCTGCAGCGTTAAGTGCTGAATAATTGAGTGCATTGCTTTGATGCTGAGCGTGCGCGTGCGTGCTGCTTGCATGGCGATGGGGTGCAGCACGCTTCCAGGCTACACAGGGCGCATGTGTTGCCATGGCAGCCAAACTCGCTTTCATGTTGGTGGAGCGGAGGGAATAAGAAGCCATGCTCATCTCACATACGCAACATCCATGCTTGCAGAGCAGCTTATCGTCGTCTGTTCCCCTGCTTGGCAGATGCCAGCACAATATGCTGTTTACTACATTTCTTTATTTTTTTACTGTGGGTGGAGCAAAGGCTTGTCTGTGAATATGGTTTGCACAACATCAAGTTGCTCCCAGATCCTAAATTCTTGGTTGCACTGTATTTACTTGCTGTCCAAAGTGGTTCGCAATCCAGGCCCCGCAGATGCTCCACCTGCTCCATCACAACTTGCAACACATAGTAACAGAAGAAAGATGTGGACAGGTTTGAGAACCAGTACTCGTCTACAAATGCTAAAGTTAAGAAACTAGCTGGCGTTTATCAACTGTCTTAGTTTTAGAGCTCAATCCTGGTTTAGCCAGAATGTCCAATTTTATCTGCAACAAGCTGGTGTGGCTGCAGTTTATCATTCCAACAAAGCAGAAGCCCACCTGAATAATTGTTTGAAGCCTGACCAGCTGATTAAACAAGGGGAGCTCTTGCTGGTTTCGAAGCCACAAAGGCCCTTTGCGGATAAGATTGGACATCCCTGCTCTAACCCTACTCTTAACCTCAGATCAACATCTAAACTAAACCCTAACCCAGGCTCGAGCATCTAAGACTGTAACTATTGATAACCAACTGAGTTTTACCAGCTAGGCAGCGGATAAGACTGGACACTCCTAGGCTAGAGTGAAAAACCAAGGTGATGGTAACAGAGATTTTGCTCAGAATGTAAGTTAAATCTTCTACAAGCAATGTTAGAAGAACTTCCACCAAACTTAGCCACTGAAAGAATCCACCCCCTCACTTCAATCCCACGCCCTCCCTCCAAAACTCTCTCCGAAGACATGCATGAACACAGGAACAGAAAGTTCCAGCAGGGGTGAGCATCATGATCCAGAAAGTGCTGGTGTGGGTTGAAGATTTTGTTCCACAAACCATCACGAAACTTAACAACGTTTAACAGAAGTTGGAGAATTAGCTAGGTGTGCTTTTATAAGCTAAAACAGAGCGAGCGACACTCACCAGAGACCCGTTTTCAACTTTTTTAGCTAACGTTGTCCTGGTTAGCGTACAGAGACAGCCAATGTTAGCTTCCTAACTCTGTTGTGTACATTGTTACGTTACAGTATTGGGTGCTGTACGTTTTGGAGAGTAAAAAAGTGACAGCAGATGTAAAATAATTACATCAAAGCTAGTATACACTGTAAAAAGTGGCTCGTCAGATCGACTTAAAAAAATGACGACTCATTTTATTCAACCTAAATAGATTGAACGAACGATTCTTTCAATCAACGTAGTTTTTTAAAGTAGTTAAGTTGCTTGTTACCACATGAAGACGTTTTTTTGGAGAAGATCTGACGAGCCACTTTTTACAGTGTAGCTTTTCAAAATGTGTGAATCTCTGAAGACTCTTCCGCACTGAGAAGAAACATCAGCGCTCAGCCTCGTCTTCACTCTTGCACAGTCCTATTTCTTTTTTTGGCAAACTTCATATTATAAGCTGTTTTGAAATGTAAGCTGTGAATAGGAGACGATGCACAAGTTGTACATAAACATAAAATAGTGCATCATTTCTGCCACGTAAATTTGACCTCTTGGTTTGCATTTGAGCATCAAAAAAAGCTACAATATATACAAATGTGGAATTTTGAAGAATTCTGCCAATGTGAAAACTGGCCCTGCAAATTGTAAATGTTTTTTCTTTTGGTATCTCAATACAGCAAAGTTGTAAAAACTGACTGTTACAGTGCTGGTTAATAAAAAAATAAATCTGGTTGAATAAGGCTGAGATGTGTGGGTGAGGCAGATTGAAGCACAGACTCCTTGACTATCACACGCATGCAGACAAAGAGAATACAGCATTTTCTCATGACATTTTATTATCTTCTTCCTAGTGCTTTCAGACATTTTACCAGTAACTGAGACTGGAATTGGCTGGAAGAGATACTAATGAGGTAAAAAAAAGGTGCTCTCTCTTTAATGAACTTGAAGCTGCTGTTGGTATTTTGAGTTTATAGACTGATAAAAGATTAAAGTTAATGCTGAGTAACTCAGACTTCACTTCAGCTCCTAGGTTAAACCCAAACTTTTGCTAATGTGATATCCCAAGGAAAAGATGGACTTGACTAATGTTGGCCTGATAACTGCTGAACCACTGATTAAAAAATTAATTTTTTTTTTTTAAAAAGCCGAGTGTTTGGACGTCTCACAAAACAAAGCAACACGATCCTGATCAAACCTTCACAACTCATGAAAACACGGAGTTCTCCCAAAGGCAAAAGTGATGTTGCCAATAATGCCTGGCAGTGGTGGATTTACATTAACATTACACTCTTGGTTCTTAATCAAATTCATGGTAAATCCATATAGTGTGTGTTTTCTGTTTTCCCTGTTTTACAACATGATTCAGTTGGGGATTCAGTTCAGAGCACCAAATAAGGGACTGAGTATGTCTTTGGTACATGAGACAAAGCAAACTAATGACTAGCTGTCTTTTATTCTTGGACAGACCGGGACTTTCAAAAAATGTTCCATATTAAATTATTTCTCATGTATGCCATATGACAGTCAGGGGAACCTGAGCCCTGAAACTCCCTGTTTGGATAAACCAAGTTTATCTGCAATTTGTTGTTATTGAGTTTGAAAAGAGAGTTGAAACTTATTAAAATTGACAAAGAACTGTAAAGATGTCTAAAACAATGCCCTATGCCAGGGGTGCCCAGTCTTTTTGTCTTCAGGGCCCAAAGTGTAATGTTTGTAGTGGGCCAAAAAATCTATATAAGTAAAGAAGGTGGGGAGTTTTTCTAATGTGTTTTATAACATGACACTATATTTTGCATCTAAAATATGCACAATTTTAAAGGGAAAACCAGAATTTAATAAGTCATATGTGGTAGAATATAGTGGTTGGTGTAGTGTAGTGGTTAACACCTCTGCCTTCTATGCTGTAGACTGGGGTTCAATCCCCACCTGCACTAAACCAATAAGAGTCCTTGGGCAAGACTCCTAACACTACCTCCGCCTACCTGTGTTAAAAAAATGATCAAACTAAGCCGCTCTGGATAAGAGCGTCAGCCAAATGCCATAAATGGTAGAAACATTTATCTTGCTGAGTAAGGGGGTGGGCTTAGAGTGACCTCCTGGCAGGCCAAATCAAATGTCTTCTCAAGCCAACTTTGGGTATGAAATAATTCACTTAAATAATGAAATCTGTACTCTAAATCTCGTCTCATGCAACGCCGGCGATGAAATGAGTGATGCTAAAACCATTTTGATGTATATTCACATTTTAATGGTCATACTTTCCATTATCAATATAGCCCTGTTTAACAGTGAAGAGAAGTGCAACATATAGAAGTATATGTAATATTCAAGAGATTTTTGAGGTCTGTAATTCCAAAAGTTGCAAACAACAAAGATTACTGTAAAGTACACCAGTTCCATTGCCACACAGGGAGGCACTTCAGCCTGTCTCATGCAAAAGCAGTTAGAAAAAGCCCTGATAATGGACAGGACAGCCAGGCTCGCAGAATTTCACAGTACGCAGAGCACGAGGACACAGCTTGACTGGCATACTTTTGCGATATTTGGCACAAATGTGATCATATCCTGTACAGCAGAGTGACAGCCACATTTGAAAGTGCTAGGACTACGTCTACAACCAAAATCGAAAACAGTTTCGGAAACTGCTTCTCCATACAAAAATAAGCTAGTTTCACTGCTATTAGGCTGAGCAGGCAGTTTGTAGCAACGACAAAAATAATATTACAACAAGCAACATCAACAAAAAAAAGTTTGTGATTTTTTAAAAAAGGTAGGCTTTCAGTTGTTCAGTCTATAAAAACATGTGCACTGCTTTCCAGCACTGCAAAAAAATGCACCCCAAAAGATCATGACCAGAATTCCTTGGGAGGGGGGGGGGGATAAAAAACAAAAAAAACACAAAACAAAAAAAGAGCCCCCACCCCCCAACACCCCACCCAAAAAAAAAAACAAAACACACACATCACAGAAGTTCACAGTTCCATTGTGCACGAAAGTCATCATAGTGTTGCAAGATACAGAAAAACAAAGTGCCCTGTCTGAGGAAGAAAAAAAGAGGAGATGTAATGGTCACCAGTAGACTGTGATTTGTGCTTGTAATATCAATGCATTCCTCTCACAATACAATGGTACCTTTACTACTAAGGATCAAACCCACAAGTATTGAACAACATTGGACTGATCTCAGCTTATGAAGGAAAAAAGATATCAAAACATGCCCTCGAAAGTAAAAAGCAGATCGGACCCTCGCTCTCCCCATTTTGGAAGCCTGCGCCAGTGCTCTCCTCCGTGTGCTTTGCTGTGAAATTCAACCCCTACCGAGAGGCACTGCAAAGTGCTTTATTTATGCACATTTGTGTATTCCAACACTTCCCGCAGCCCTAAAAAAACCCACGTTTCCAGGCTTTCACGCCTCCGCCGGCGACTTTTCTGCTGTGTTTTGGAGCACCTCGTCAATCCTGTCATCTTCTATGACAACTGAAAGAAAAAAGGGGGAAAAGAAAGAAAGGCATGGATCAAATCTTGTGAGATGAACTCTGGGACTGAACTGAACTTGGAGAGGCGAGGTCAGCCAGGTGTGATGTGACGTGACGGACCGGAGATGAAGCACTGAAGGCTGTGAAGGACACACCTGGTTCCACACACTGGCTCCTCGTGACTGGCAAGCAGCCCACTGTAAACCCACCATCACTGGTGGCACTTGGAGACCCATGTGCGCCTGCGTTATGCAATCCATCAAACCTCAACAGATATCCAGCCCAGACATTACACGAATAGTGAGGGTGGTGGTGGTGGTGGTGGTGGGGCCAGGGGTGGGGGTTTGGGGGGATCCTACTACCATGGCTGGGAAAATGACACGTTCAACACATTTTCCTGAATATGACAGTCACGGTTTATCACAGGTAAACATAACGACTTTCACTAACAGAAAAAGTCACATGTATTCCTACGTGAAACGTACAAAACATGTTTACAAGCAAACCCATGTGGCAACGTTAAGCTGTATTATGAATAAAATTGCACATGTGAAAAAAATGGTTTTGTCTGTAAGGGACAGTTAAAACATGTATGTCAACATTCAGCTCAAGACACAAAAGAAGCTCGTTTTTCGAACTGTCCGTTCCACCTTAAATGGCGTAGCTGTTCCAGTCCTACCTTACAGCGCCCGACTGTAACTGCTGCACCATTTAAGGTGGAACGGACAATTCGAATAAGAAGCCAACTTAATCTTAAGAAATATTATAAGAATGACTGGAATTAACCATTTAAAGTGTTTTTTTTTTAAAGAGCTGAAAGTCATCTCACCTCGCTTGCTCCTTCCAATCTGGCCAAGTTTAGGTGGCCTTTTGTTCTGCCCAGTACCGAAGAAGTTGTTGGTGTTCTGCAGTCGACAGGTGAGCGAGATTTGATCTTCGTCTCCATCGTTTCCATAATGAGTGAGGTTCTCTTCGTAGGGCAACACTTCGGACATGTTATCTCCCTCTTTCCCTCTCTCCTTTCTGTCAGCAACGAATCGATAACCAACGACGGAGCGGACAGACGGCGCTGTAAAAACAACAAAACAAACGGTCGAGCTCAGTTGGACTTAGCCTGAAGCTAACTGAAGGTCCTCAGCGGCGTTTTCTGTCAGAGGAGGTTCTGTAGATTCCTACTTTGGTAACTTAGGTCAGGTTCGAGGTGGTTTCGCCTTGGTTCACGATGTTCGGAAGTTACGAGTGGGATAAAAGGTGGGGAAAAACGGAGATATGATGAAGAGGAAAGAGAGAGCGAAAAATCCCAAATACGTCACTCTCTCAGGCAGAGTTGGTGGAGCACGCGCTGCAGCTCTGCCCGCTTCACTTCGCTGTGCAGCCTGCAGCCCCTGTTCATCCACAGGGAGCGTCCCACGTTAAATAGGAGTTAGTGCAGAGTCGGTGCGAGACACTGACCGCTCAGATATACGGACATACATGCATCTGTCAGCATGGGGGAAAAAGTGCTGAGAAGCCCCCAAGGTGACTGTTTTTTAATAAGGCGTGGCCACGAAATAATATATTGAGGCCACAGATTACTATATTGAGGTGACGAGTTGCCTTTCTCGTAATTTGTGTAATTGTGGCCTCTATGCAGTATTTTGTGGCTTCAGTATAGCATTTTGTGGCCTCGATATATTAATTTGTGACCTCAATGTAATGTTTCTTGGTCTCAGTACATCTTATAGCCTCCATATATTAATTTGTGGCCTCATTATATTAAGTTGTGGTCTCAGTATAGCAAACTGTGGCTTCAATATTGTAATTTTGGCCTCAAAGTAGTATTTTATGTTTCAGTACAGTATCCCTTGGCCTCAATATATTAATTTGTGGCCTCATTATATTAAGTTGTGGCCTCAGCATAGTAAATTGTGGCTTCAATATTGTAATTTTGGCCTCAAAGTAGTATTTTATGTTTCAGTACAGTATCCCTTGGCCTCGATATATTAATTTGTGGCCTCATTATATTAAGTTGTGGCCTCAGTATAGCAAATTATGGCTTCAGTATTGTAATTTATGGCCTCAAAGTAGTATTTTACGGTCTTAGTACAGTATCCCTTGGCCTCAATATATTCATTGTGGCCCCAATATATTAATTTGTGTCCTTAATATAGCAATTTGTGGCCTCAATGTAGTATTTCTTGGTTTCAGTATATAGATTTGTGGCTTCAATATAGTATCTCATGGCTTCATTATAATAAGTTGTGGCCTCAGTGCTGTCTTTAGTGGCCTCAGTGTAGCAATTTATGGCTTCAGTATCGTAATTTGTGGACTCAGTATAACAATTCGTGGCCTCAATATAGAATTTCATCGCCTCAGTATATTAATGTGTGGCCTTAAAATAGTATCTTGTGTCTTCATTATAATAAGTTGTGGCCTCAGTATATTCGTTTGTGGCCTTAATATCGTAAATTGTAGCCTCAAAATAGCAATTTGTGGCCACACCTTATGAAAAATAATTAGTATGTGCAACTTGTATTCAAATCCTAGATGCCTTTTAGTCAAACCTAAATCTACCCTACTTCATAGTGAGCACTCACTGAAACTCTATAAAGGAATTCATCTGCACAAAAAGAGAAAAAATGCCTCAGAAATATTTAGGAAGTAGTCTTTTCTAAAATATAATACAGTATATTTCATACAGTAATAATTATAGTAACACCGTTTATGAAACATCATTTAAGTTCTATGTGCCTTTTCTTCCAAGTATGAACTCAAGTATAGGAAAAGTGAGTCTGGAAGCTCAGCTTGTATTTTCATGTCATCTTGTTTAATTTCCATGAAGGGACTGAGTTCAGAGTGGAGCAAACTCATGAGGGATGAGGTGCGACTGACCTCACTTAAACATATTTTGGTGCACGTATGTGATTTTTTTGTGAACAAATCCGTTTCAGTGGACATACTCAGGGCTGATTTTGCACCAGATTGAGCCACAGAATCAATGTGATCATTGTGAGACAATATGCGGAGGGCGCCCTCTTCTGGTCACCGTCAGTATTTCTCCAAGACTTCATATTCTTTCATAGGCACCATTCCCACAAAATACAATGTGATTAAGACCAAGGTCTGTTTTATCAAAAGGCCATTTTATTTGTTGAATAATGCTCAATATCATCTTTAGACAGTGGCAGTTTCTCCATGTACAACACAGAACTTATTTTGGTGCATATTTTAGGCCTGTTGAAGCTCCTTTAATGCTGTACTACCTCATAAGACTGACAGCACATCCAGAATACAAGTCTTTACTCTTTTGGTTCCAAAAAGAGTACACTTAGCACTGATCAGATACATTACAGTATATCATGAGGGGAAATAAACTCTATTGAACCTTTTCATGAAAAATGTGATAAATACTTCCCCGTTTCTTCCAAGAAATGCATACAAACATCTATTTAAAGAGGATAAATAATGATGAATTTATATTGCGCATATAGTAAACCTGCTCCATACAAAGATACATTCATTTAATGTCTCATCATGTGCTCCACAATTATGTTCACTTTTATATTACATATCTTGAAACCATAAATATAAAGAATATTTGGGAAGGCACATCTGATGATTACATCAGCCGCACACATTTTAATGCCCCTGCTTAACCAAGATTTTTGCATCTTTATTTACTGAGGACTCCATTCGGTTAAGACCCTCTTTATACATGTTAAAGGTGAATTCCACTGATTTTTCAGAAACTCTGCCCAAAACTTGGCGCCGTTTAGAGTGATGCGAACTGTGCGTCAGAATTGTTCTTTCGTGATCTTGATAGGAACCAGACGTCTAAAGTGTTTCAATGTCACTATAAGCTCCCTCACAGAAAGCTGCTGCATGAAACGGTTAAGAATATGCATTTTGAAAAGGTTTTGGTCTAAACCTTTATTTACTCGTTGCACAGAGGTACATGCAAAGTGTTGTTACTCAAAAAAGACGTGCAGGTTCACTAGTTGTTTTGGATTGTAAATAAAATGACTAAATTTGTGTTTTAGGCTTCACAATCCCTGGTTCCCATCACCAAGTCCGTTTCGTCTACAATGAACCATTTCACATCAAAACACTCTGAACTTCTCCTTGGTACAACCCTGAGTTTACCCATCTCACCTACCTCAGCTATTTTGGTGCAAATTGTTTTCATGCTAAAATAGTACTGCCTTAAATAAATTACAGAATCTAATTTTTTTTCTTTTTTTAAGTATAGAAAACGTGACATTTTACTTAGTATGGATCAGATAACTATAAGGCAACATTTCACAGCACACCATTCTGAATGACTTAACATCGCAACAAGTGAATTACTGAAATTCCGCAAAATTGGAACTCTCCTTTAACCGTGAGGTCAAAGAACTTTGTGATGCCCATGAACAGATGATGAATCATTTTCAGCAGTGTGTTCACACAAAAATAGGCTTCAGCAGTGGTTCCCAACTCTGGTCCTGTAGTAGCCCTGTGCTGTGTACTCTGGTGTTTTCCCTGCTCCAATTGATCAGCTAAACAAAAACCCTTCTGGTTTTAAAGCGGCTGTTTTAAGCCTAGAGCACCTCAATCAAGCAAACACAAGAACGTTTTGGTCAGTGCCTTAGCGGTGGTTGAGTGTCAGGACAATCTAGAATGTTCTCCACCATTCACACTGTTCTATAACGTTCTCTCCGCATATCCATCTGAAGTCAGAATCATGCCTGTACTAGGTCTAAGCAGTTCTTCTCTATGGGGAAAATCTATGTTTCAAAAATCGCCACCATCACACCCTGATTAACAAAAGTACTCAAAAACCAGATGTTTTGCTGTGCAGACATTTTCCCTCTGAATTCTGAGGTCCTTTATCTTGCTGCCTGCAAGCTGACGCTGCTGCACACTGAACTGATATCGTAACACTGGCAGCATCATAAAATAAAAGCCTGCAGGCTTTGACATGTAGTAGTTAAGCTGCTTTGGCAGTGGTGGGCTACAGTTTGGGTAGCTGGTGTTGAAGTTTACTAGCAGGCTGTAGATGTGGCAGGTTCATATTTGACTCCTTTCCATTCAGACGAGCCGCTGACATTTGGGGATCAAAGATCAATATCGGCTATGGAACATTTGTTTACATCAGGCACGAAAGTAGGGTATGGCATTTATTTTTTCCATAGAGGGAACCTGCTTAGAACCAGATTTTCTTTCATAGGCTTGACACCGAAAACTAAATGGAGACATGAATTCAGAGGTCTATTCACTCTGGCACTCACCATTCATTTGGCTCGTCAGTTCTTTATCTTTATACTGTAAAGAATGTGTTTGTAGCAGAAAGTTTGGTCGGTTTTCTTTGGCATTTAGAGCCGAAAAACACTTAACTATGCAGAGCAGGGCTACTCTGTGGGAACCACTGAGCTGCATGCTGTTATTCTACTTTTAATGTATTTGCTAGAGCTGCACAATACATCGTTTAATTATTATTGGCCTTTACACTGCAGAAGGGTACAATATGCAAACAAGCCCTCTAATCATCTTTAGAAAGATTTGTTTTTGTGTGCTACGAGCCGCTAAGATTAAATATTTTAAAATGATTTCGTCGTTGGATATTGTGATTCCCTTGATTCGTCAGAAAACCCTCATGAACTCATTTGTAATTTGTTGGATGGTTAATTTTGCATATTCTAGCCTCCTGCCGAATCAGTACGGTAAAGGTCAATGTTATGACTATTAACAATCACTGATCAATGATTAACGATATCTTGTGCAGCTTTAATAAGTGCTACTAGATCTATTTTGATCGAGAGGCTATTAGCTGTTGTACAAAGGCACGATCCTATCTATGCTAGCTCTGCATATGGGACACTTCTTCGGCTTGGGCAGCGTACGATAGCACTGGTCACAAGAGCAAACATGACCACACTCGAGGAAGACGCAAGACTTCTCTCGGCTTAGGCAGATGGTGCAGGCGCTCGGGGATATGGCCGCCTCGTCCAGGTTCAACTCCCGCACACGCCTCTTCTGCTGCTCCTTAAACTCTTCCAGCACACTGCGTTCCTTCCTTCGCTCCTTCCGCCAGATGTAGTGCCTCCACAGCATGTAGAGCAGCGTGGCACAGGCCGCCAGCCCCACGAGCAGCGTGAGAGCCTTCCACAGTCGCAGGCTGCCCTCCTGCTTCCCCAGCAGTGTTTCATAGTCCAGTCGGCTCAAGAAGTACCGCAAACCCTGCGTGTTCAGACAGAAACATCTGTACCTGGATACAAACTGGAGGTGGGAGTGGCTTAAACTGCAAACAGTGTATATCATTGCTGTCCAACGAAAAACAAGTATCTCCAAATTAGTAACTTTACAGGAGAAGATGATTTTGTTCCAAGTGATTTTAGAGCATTTCTACTGGTCCATGGATCGTGACACTTTGCACAATGTAAATGACAACTGGTGTGTTGAAATCATGTAGAAAACAAAATATCCACAAAAATCAAGATACATGGTTTTCTTTGGACAGCGACAATATGCTTTTTTTGATCATTAACTGTTTGTTTCAATGAAAATCTTTATAAAACCACATATTAAATAATAAGCCAACATGAAGATGTTTTAAAACAGATGTTACTGCAAACATGTTCATGAGTTTCATCACTAGAATTCTTCTGTATTAATGCCAGTGAAGCTGCCTGTTGGAGAACCTTCAGACAAGCGGTTTTCAAAGCCATAGCCGCACGCTTTCATCATTAAAAACAAGGCGTCTTCCGTCAATATGGCGGCGTTTTCATAATTTGGCTAAGCACCAGCACACTTAAGCTGTACAGAAAATACTGCACTTTCTTCAAGTCACACACACTAACCTGCAGCTGAGACCTAACTTAACGGCTTTCTAATATCCAGTCACTTTGAGGCAAGCTTAAGTTAATGTAAAGTAAAGCTGGCATTACAGCATTTAGCAGAGAGAACTAGACAGCCTCCTCCACACCACAGCCCCGATTATGTGGGGTGACTATACAGGGTGTGCGCCCTGTATAATTTTTAAACGTAAACCCCAGTTTCTCAACACATTGAATTGACTGTCACTTTTATCATTGGTAGGCAAGCAAGCTGACAGCAAAGAACCATTCCGTATGTGAGGCAAGGTTGGAGCTAAATACAGCCTTCAGTAGACTCAAACTGCTTTGTCTTCTTCTATACTGTAAAATGCTACAATATTTACAATTTATGACTGTCGCCTTTTACACATCACCATCTTTTCTGTCAGTGACATCATCTGATTACATCACCCTATCACTCAGGCTTAATTCACATCACATTATAATAATGTATTTGCATTCAAGGACATCCCTACCTGCTTGGGGGGCTGCAGCCGCACCAGGTTGCTGTCCAGCACCAGCTCGCCCACACCTGTCATGCTGGCCCCCAGCCGCAGCATCTCCTCCGTCTCCCTGATGCCCTGTGGCCGTTCGCCGCTGATGAAGTGGCCAATGACATTGCTCAAGGACTGCACGGTTGGGTGGAATTTCTCGTAGGTTGTCTCCAGGTCTAGCTCAGCTGCGTCCAGTGGACGGACAACGCGCACGGTCGTTGTGACACTGTCATCGTGGGAGGCCAGGTCAAAAGGCACAGTGTTGGTGCGCTGGTGGATAACCTTTTCACAGTCATTCCTGAAAAGGTTTGCAACATCTGTCATTATAACTAAGGATTAACTAGAATCTTAGCTTGCTGTAAATGTAAAACTTTAGTCTGGTTGTACAGTATATTCAGTGTCACCCCACTTGCATAACAACATAATACTATAACAAGTATTCACCAGAGATGAGTTGTTCGATTCCAGACCATCTTTTTTTCTTTCAGTGTGAGTCTCTCAATGACTCCTTTGCAGTTGTCTACAAACTGGCTGTTCAAAGTTTCTTTCACAGACCGCACCACTCCTAGAAACAGGAACATGCAGAGCAGTGTTAGCTTTCCTACAAAAAGAGTTATGAGTATGCTGCCTCAAGTCAGACATACAGTTTTAGAATAGTTAGAACAGAAACCTCTTGGCCTTAGACCTTTTTTTTAATGCAGGGTGTTGTAAGGCAAAAATAGATAATAAAATAGTACCCAATAAACACAAAGTTTTGGATTTTTTTTCCCCATGTCTTAAAGCCAAGGATGCATGCCGCATTTCTCTAACTGAGGGCTGTCCTGTGTTTTAAGATCCTTCATTATTAAATAAAATGGCTATTCGCATGTTATCGACATCATGACCCCTGATTCCTAACAACACCACTCTGAATAACTTTGTTTACATATCTCAACCATTGAGTTTCACAGAATTTTTCTGTTACATCTGATGGTTGTTTAGCTCTTGATTGATTTTTCTTAGAACCCATTTTGATAGTCCATTTACAGTCAACTCCAGAAATACTGGCATGCAAGAAAAAGACAATTCTATCAAAAACATGTGGCAAAATAATTGGCACGCTTGAAGACTACTATAAATAAAACCAAAGGAATGTGTGTCGCTGGGTAAAAACGTTTTTGATATTGCTTTTGGTGTCTAAGAACTTCATTGTTGTCTACGACCATTTCTTGATACACCCTGATATAAATATGAGGGAACAACACAGGCAAAATCCTCATGTCACCCATCAACATGGGTAAAACGAGTTCGCAGCTAAAAATTGGAAGAAAAGCTGTTGAGCTGCATAGATTGGGGAATGGCTACCAAAAAACAAGTCAGCAGTTGAAATGACCAGTAAGCACAATTAGGGCCATAGTCAAGAAGTTTTAAAAGCAGGGAACAGTTAAAAATTGCCATGAAAGGGAGGTCTCCGCACCTTGCCCCCATGCAGTGAGGAGGATGCTAAGAGAAGCAAAGAACAGCCCAAAGATCACAGTTTCACAACTGCAAGGTTGAATTGCAGCTTGCGGTTTCACTGTTTCAACATTAAAAGCAAGAAGCTACCATGACCAGGAGGTTTTAGGACAAGTTCCACAAAAGAAGACTTTCCTGAGACCAACACACAAAACCAAGCGCCTGAAATTTGCCAAGCAATATAGGAATTACAAGTGGAATGGTGTGTTGTGGTCACTGAGCTTTCTGGTCACGCACAGCATCATCATGTTTGGTGAAAAATAGGGAAAGAGTACAAAGTTCCTCATATCCACAGTAAATATGGTGATGGCTCTTTGATGCTTCAGGGCTGTTTTGCTGCAAGTGGTCCAGGGGCTCTTGATAAGGTCAGTGGCACAATGAACTCCATTCAATGCCAAAACCATTTCACATTTTAGTGGAAAATCTGCTTTGGTCAGTAGGCTGAAACTGGGCCATGCTTGGGTCTTGCAACGAGACAATGACACACATGTCACAACGGACAAAGACTGCAGCAATACAAAAAAATAGGTTTTGCAATAGTCCTCTCAAGTCTCCAGACTTAAACCCAAATGAAAATGTGTGGTCTCAGCTGAAGAGGGCAGTACACACTAGGCTAATCTGAGGGGGGCACATTAGGATAAATCAATATTTCATGAAAGTCTTGCAAAAGTTTTGGGTAAAACTTGATTTTTAAAATGCATGCAGCATGAAGAAGTACATGCAGGGCAAAACATTAACCAAAGAATACATTTATTCCCCCAGACTGTTATGAATATTATATATAAAAACTCTGATGACACGTTTAGGTTTGTTGGTGCTTTTGGAAAGTAAATAAAATAGCCATATTTGTGTTGTATACCTGGTTCCTATCCCCACCACTACAAATAAATCTTAGTCTCTACAATGAGCTATTTCACATCAAACCACTCGGAAGGACTTTACATCTCAACATTCGCATTGGCAATACTGAATAAGCAGATTGCAGTGCTACTCAACATGTTCTGGAAAACAGAAAACAGAAACGCAACTCCAGTCACTCCAAACACAAACCTCATGTCATACCTTCAATAACAGCATATGGGATGCATTTTCCTGGAGCTTCAGCCAGAATGCTTTTCAGATCTTGATCTAATGATATTTTCTGGGCTTCCTGTTGAATGCATTTTGAATGAGATGACATCTGCAAGAGTACAGTTAACTTAAAAAAATACAAATCAACACATATTTACTTACTTTTAGCCTAGTAACATGTCCTGCCTTCTTCTTGTAGATAGAATAAAGGAGAGCAGTGAGGGCTGAACTGGTGGCCAAAAGCACAATCTGGGCTGTGGAGGGCTTCCCACCACTTGAGTCCATTTTTTATGTGGATGGAAACCTAAAGGGAAGACTTTTGTGAACAAAACTTGCCCTTACACAGATGTTTTAGCACACAAATAGGCTAAGAATTAACACTAACTAGGTACCGAAGTTATGGACTCGAAACTTCTGGAAGGTCACACAATTTAGTCAAGAGGAGCATTCCGTCCCACAGCAAGCTAGCCAACTTACAGACTAGCACAAGCTAACGAGGTTAGTTGTCTTCAGGTCCAGATTTTCCCTTTCCACCTTAAACGGCACCTGAAAGTGCTGGAATATAACTGCTGCACTATTTAAGGTGGAACGGGAAAATTCGAACAAGCAACTGGCGAATAAGACGCTGACTTCAGCTTCGTCACAAGCTACTTTACAACTAATCGAGCGTGTTATATATTATTTTAACGTAATATCAACAATGAGGAACATCAAACCAACCTTTTTACAATTAAGGCTGCTAAACAGAGTCTGTGTGACTAGTCAGCATCGCTAACCAGCTATAGCTAACCTAGCTTACCGATCTAACTAGCTAGGTTACGTGCCAAACCAGCAACTGTTTTCACTTAGAAAATACTGTAGTAACTTTTCCCAGAAGAGCGAGAAGTGACTATACTGGCTATAAGGCCGAAAAACGCGCAGAGACTTTTCATTTAACTCCTTTAACCCGAGAACGAGAACTAATGAAGACACGTAAACAACTCCGGTAACGGACTCTGCGCTTCTTCAGTGGCTGCTCAGCGGACTGCGCGCTGACTTCTGTGCCTTTAGCGCCGCTTCCTGGACTGGAGGGTGCGGTGCTCACACAGCCACCAAGAGCTGCAGCTGTCTCTGATTCTCGAATTCTGTACGACGTTCTCGAATAATCGAAATATCTGTAAAAATAAGAAAGGACGTTTAATTTTAAAGGGCCCATTTAATTTAAAACTGATTTGCCCTCGTTTTTAAAACGAATAACTTTGAAGTAATGATTAAATTAAATTAAGCATTTTTTGAATTTTTAAGATGGACCATTTGCCACTCAGTCCATATAGTTCATATATGGAAACTATCCTGTCTTTATACATATATGGAGACAAAGAGAGAGAGAGAGAGAGAGAGAGAGAGAGACTCATGTAAACATGAATAACTATTTACGGGACATATATATAACATGTTATAAGTAGACTTCAGGAGGACAAATAAATTAAAGAAATTGGATATGGGCGCTTCAATTACTGATAAAAAAACCATACTGTTTGCTTAATAGTTTGCCTAATCATTATTAATCATCTTCATCATCATCGCCGTTGACTGCTTAATCCAGGTAGAGTCGCGGTAGCAGTGGGGAGAGCAGAGAATCCCAGATGACCCTGTCCCCTGCAACTTCCTCCAGCTCATTCCCAGGGACCCCAAGCCGGTCCCAGGCCAACTTGGAGATGTAATCCCTCCAGCGGGTCCTATGACGACCCCAGGGCCTTGACGGCCGTGCCTGGTACACGCCCACTGGGAGGCATCCGAATCAGATGTCCGAACCACCTCAGCTGGCTTCTTTCGGTCATTACCTATAGCTCATGACCATAGGTGAGGGTCAGGATGTTGCAGGTGGTGGGCCCACATGGTACACCGATGTTGCCTCTTTGGGCTGAGCCCGGCCGGGTTACGTGGGCTTTTTATACAAAAATACCAACTTACTTAGACCTAAAAATAATGTACAGTCACATTAAGTGAAAGATAAAGAGTAAGCGACATAATATGAGTCAGATTCAAAAGCTGGTCATTCTTGTCTTTAATTAACACTATTAATAATATTTCTCTCACTATCATTAACACTAGCACAGCGTTCACCCTATCAGACACATAGGCAAAATAGTTTTAGGAATTTTTTGCAATATTCATGGAAGAATCATGTAATGTACTTTAGAAAAACTGACGTTCCAGCTAGTATGAAATATTTCACCCTGTCACATTCCTCTCCAACTCAAATTCAGTGGGATGGGGTTGTACTTAGTGTAATTTTTGGAAAGAGCAATATGTAATTCAAATATAGAGGTAAACAGTAAACATTTTTCACAATACTATGTCCATTTCTTGGTCTTGGGGAATAACTTCACATCTTTGGGACTTCAGTGTCCATATCAAAGCTTGTAAACAGAAAAAAGCTAAAACAGAGAACAGAAATCTGGCCCATACTGTAGATGGTAGTCTTGAGTCACGTAGCTGGAGTAGATCTTCTGAAACTCATGGCTTCAGACCAAAACACCACTGCTTGATGAGATACTGTGCAAAACCACAGTGAATAGCTGAAAGGGTCAGGCCTGCTGACGTGCCGTGCGTGCCGCCCTGGATGAACTCCATCTCAAGTTACAGCTAACAAATTCAAGAGGCAAGGTCATGGACTAATAAATCTCAGTGGGCAGACTAAGGTGCTGCATCGGCCAGGCACTCTGTGTGACCCCTGTTTGCATGATAAATACTCTTATATAGGCAGCAGGTTGTATAGATGGCCCTGAGAGCACCGAGTAGAAGGGTATATCTTTCATCACAGACAAGCCATGCATAAGGAAAGCTCTGCTGCACTGCTTCTCCAGTTTCAGCCCCAAAATAACAGATCTAGCCAGCAGTCATCTGTTCTCTGAAAGCAGGGTTTGGGGTTTTAATAACCTCAATATGAGACAGGGATTAGAATGACATCCTGCTGCTGTGTCAGCTTCTTTGCACAAAAAAAACTTGTTCACTCAATTTCATAGCAGTAATGGTGAGGGTTATTCCCAAAAATGAGGAGATTAATTAGTCAAATGACCCTAATGTGTATATATATATATATATATATATATATATATATATATATATATATATATATAGTGAGGGTATCACACAGCATACTCTGTCTTCTAACTGCATGGCAAGAGAAAACATTTGTTTCATAACAGATTTCATGGCAAAAAATTTTGATGATACTGAAAAGTACCAGTCATGCAGAAAACATAAAGGCCACTGCACACCAGATGTGCCTAGCTGTGCAGCACAGTGTAACGTCACAGAGTTATACCTCATAGAATTCATCACAGAGAGCGCTGACAAACACCACAAACATCAAGCTCATGTTCATTTACTTGTATAGATTTTAATGGATAAACACTTTCAATATCAACAGGGAATTGATCAAGTTTAGTGTCAGCTGTTTTTGGAGCAAAAAGATATGAGATAAAAAAACAAAAGACCAGGCTAGTAACATCGTGTGAGCTCTCAGACGATTAGCATATGTATCTTGAGTGTAAGTGCCTCCTGGCGTAAATTTCAAGCCATATGTCGCCTACCATCAATTTCTGTGGTTTCTTCCTGAATGTGGCACTCTGAGAAATCAAGCAGTTCTGGGACACATCCAGTGTTTGATGGTCTTAAAGCCTTATGCCTTTGTATAGATCAGGGGTCCTGTAGGTGTCTGGTGTCCAGCAACACTTTGTTGTTCCACTCCTAAAACACACCCACTAAACCCAGCAATTGACAAGTGAGTTGAATCAGATGTGTCAAAGCAGGAAAATCACCAAACTGTGCTGCATACCAGCTCTCCAGGAACATACTGTGCAGCCTTGCTATAGACGGAAATTTTGGCAACCCACAATCCAGAGGGAAGGGCAGTTCATACTGGGTCAGATGGGCCAGGGGCAGGACCAGCAATATGGACTGGCTGAATGGGGGCACTGAGGAGCCTGCTGAGGAGCTATCCTAAAAGCTGGCACTGGAGCAGCTCTGGGAGCCAACACAGGAAGAGTAGTCCTAAAAGCCAGCACTGAAGAAGCTTGGGAAACCGGCAAAGGTGCCACACAGGAAATCAGCACCAAAAGAGAAGCAGCTTGTGAAACTGGCACTAAATCAGGACAGGGAACCAGCACAGGAGCTGCCTTGAGACACAGTACTGGAACAGCCTTGAAGACTGGAACAGGAGCCTTGTGTGGAACCTCTCCACACAAAGCTACATATATGGAACTGGAGCTCTCCTGGGTGCAGGAAGAACCAGAACTGGAGTGATCTAGGCCGGCAGGAACAGGAACAGGGGAATCCGCTCCAGTTGTGGTTGCTATCCCAGAGGAGATGACTAGAGGAGCCACCACAAGAGATGAGGTTCTGGGAGCCACCACAGGCATGGTAGCTTGATGAAGGCAGGCATTGATGAGCCAGAGCTCTCCATAGCACTGGGCAGAGCCTAGGAATCCTGCACTGTCTCAGTGGCATTCTCTAGAGCTAGGGACGATGGTGTGGAACCCAGTGGAGGCTGACTGATGTTCTCTAAAGCTCTGGGCAATGTTGGGAGTCCTTCCTCTGCTGTCGAGGACACTGCGTCCATTGTACTCCAGTCCATTGCCCCACTTAGTGGCATGGACTGGAGTGATGTTGGTGTACCTTTGACGGAGTTTAAAAATGATTATTTCAGACTGGTTTCAATATAAACAAAAAATCTTCCACAGTGCAGCTTTAAAATAGGAGACATGTCAAGCGACTTCTTATTTTAAAACCTTTTGAATCATTTTTTACAAAATAAGAATTTTGTGAATTATTAGACCTTAATTTTTACCTGCAGTGAGGACTGTTTCTGAACATTTTGGGGCCTCAATATGAAATGAAAAAGAGCAGCCCATTCCTGCCACTAATATTTTCATGTGAAAAACAAGAAGCTTAATAGTTACTGCTAATTTTGTATTGGTGTCTTGGGCCTCTTCTGCCTGTTTTCTCTGTTTCTCAGCTCCAGATGGGCATGTGCTCTTACCTGCCTGAACTGTGGTAACCATGGATACACCGCAATTTGTTCCAAATAGATGCCAATTTATTTTATTTGAATAAAAAAATGCATAATTGTGAGAATCCTTGTGGTTTGGAAGACCGAAGTGACCACTTATATCCCCTTTATAGCTAGAAATGGCCCTATATACCATATATTGAAAAGGCAAAGATAAGGTGGATTTGGCTGTGAGTATCATTTATCCATCAAGTCTAGGAGAAGGTAGATTACTGGGCAAAAGTCAGAGACCACTCTGATTTCCACACAAAAGTTCAGTCTTAGAGGTTGGTTACACTTTCAGCTTCTCAAAATCAAAGCGATCCCAAACACAAGCATGTTGAGGTCTGGACTCTGGCCTGGTCAGTCCATTGTTCTGAGAACACCAGCAGCCTCTCTGTTTGATTTGCAACAGCTACACATCCTTTCAGACCCACAGTGTTGCGTTGTCTATTCACAGTGAAAGGATGGACAGAAACTCCTCTGGATTGTTTCAGATCTGAATCAAGTGTGAAGCTTGATTTTCTCCTCTCTCTCTCAAAGATGAAAGCGTTTAGTACTGTTTATCTGATGGGGTTAGTTTTGATGGTCCACTCGTTTTTGTTGTTAGGAGTCTCCTGAGAAATATCCTGAACAATGAATAATTTGTACTAAACGACTCTTCTGAAGGGATTGAAGGGTGGTTTCTGACTTTTGCACAGTACTGTAAGTCATGAATATATTAGAACCAACTACAAACTTTAATACATTTCAAACTTCTACAGTATAAACAACCCTTTACCTGACTGGACATGACTGATGAGCTTCGCTTCACACTGAAATCAGCCTAATGAGAACATGAAACAGCTTTCCAAAACAAAGAGAATGAGGTGTGACCTTTTCATGCCTCGCCTTCTGAATGTATGCGTGAGTCAGCGTGAGATGGACTATGTCTCGAGGCTGGGCCTCAGTCTCAACATTACTCACCTTGTTGAGACAAGCATTAAGTTGCTTGACTCATGGTCTAGAAGCCTGAGTTATTTAGCACGGAAGAACCTGAGGTAGAAACGGCTGAGTTTGACTGCTGTCTGTGCCCAGCCGTGCATGGCGGAAGCCAAAAATAGTGGCAGCAGAGGGGGAGAGGGGATCTGTGAGCAGGAAGTGCTGGAGGAAGTGCTGGGAAGCAGATGTGGCTGTTTCACTGCTGTGGAGCACAGTGCTACAGGCCTGGAGGGACCGCTGCACTACACCTTATGCCCCCCACTCCCACAGGCCCTCATCATCATTCATGATCATTGAGGTCATTCCTATTGTGCTGAAGAGCTCATTACTTGAACTCTGCTACATTCAATTAACATAATGTGCCACAGACATGTCATGGCCAATGCTGTACGATGTCAAGAGCTGTGACAGATTTTGCTCAATATCAGCAACTGCGTCATGTTACACTGGCACCATTACCAATAATTGTCATGACAGATGCCATAATGTTTAATGTCATGTCGGCTAACTAGAATACAGTTCTGTCTTTGTGGCATCTGTCATAACAATTAGTGTTAATGGTAACACGACACATTCAGTGGCAGTCCGTGGTTATTAGAGGTAGGCCTTCAGCTCAGGCCTTTAATGTTAAAACTCAGTCACAAAGACAAGGATAAAAACACCTCGTTGATAATGCTAATTTATGCAAACACACCTGAGGTATTCTAAGTGTGTGTTAGCACTACGCTAAAGGCAATTTGCATGCCTACTCTAGATCAAATATGGAAGTATGAAACTTCTAAAAGATATTTCTTATTTTATTTGAAGCAAATGTATTAACATATATTTGTTCTCTTGTGAAGTGAAGAATCCTGGCATACAGCTGCCACCACTGTTTTCCATTTCTAATAGTGTACTTAAGCACTTTTTGGATGGGAATAGTTTTACATGGGGAGTTGGGGGGTAAATTTAAGTTTGTCTTTGGTGTGGAGGTGCTTGAGGAAGTGTTCACTTATGTTCTCTGTGGCTAAAATCAAGCAAGGCAAAGCAAGTTTATTTTGTATAACGTCATTCATACACATTCATACACAAAGTGCTTTGCAAGTGAGAAAATACAAAGACAATTGAAGTTAAAATTCAAGAAGATGTAGGAGAAAAACAAGAAGCAAGTGTACTCTGAACATTTTAATGCAAAAATATGCGTCGATGTTGGCTGTGAATTCCCAAGCTAATGACCATGCTAATGATACAGTGCCTTTATTGAAGACAGTGTAGCAGATGGTTCGGGTAAATTAAATAATGACTACATTGATTTTTTTTTTAACCTGTTTTCTAAGCTTTTCTGGAGTAAAGGCAGCGTGTAAATTCAGTGGCATTACCCCACCAGTACGAAACTGTCACTGGGGCAGGACCCCTCTTGTCACTGGGGTGGTACCCTCAAGGGTAAATCTCAGTACCTTTAGTCAGGGAACATAATTGTACCTCTTCTCGTCTCCAGGCCTTTTAGTTTATTGTTCTGTTTAAAAACATTAGGTAATGAAAAGATACAAGTATGCACATGAAAAGCTTATTTCAGGTACACAATTGGACCTTTAGGTCAGTGTTGTACCTTTAAGTCCAAAGAGTATTTCAGCTTGGGTTCACAGCCAGTGATTCATCCAGAGAGCCTAGAGTGATATTAATTGTTAATCTGACATGTTAAGCCTTCAAACCAACTACTGAAGTCCTAACCAATGGGAGAGCTTGTTTGGCTGTATATATTTAAGTACTACAGAGAAAAAAAAATCACGAGTATACAGTATTATTTGGACACTTAAAAAATTTGAACTTCTTGTTTGAACTTTTTCATTCCAACAAAGCTGGAGCACACCTGATATATGGCTGTATGGGGAAGTTTGGGCAAATCTCAGTGCACATTTACTTTATATTTATTGCCATAAAAATATAAAAAAATAAAACAGTAAATGTTGTATACCCTTCCAGTTGGGTAGTCTCAGTACGTTTAACTTATTAGGATGTAATTGATTCATTAGGACTGGTTAGGCAGGTCTAGAATTGTCATTCTAAATTGTCAGCTAACCCTAACCCTAACTTCTACACACAACAGCCATGGGCTCCTCTGAGCAGTTGGCTGTGAACCTGAAAATGAATCTAATTGATGCCCAATGCTATGAAAAGATATGTAGTATTCCTTATTATAAGTATTATAAGTATTCCCTGCTTGCAATTTCCACTGCCCAAAATGTCATTAGGAAATGACAGTTAAGGGAACTGTAGTTGAGTCATGATCTGGAAGATCTCATGTAGAACTGTTCAAATGCTGACCAGAAAGTCAAAGCAAAACCCCCATATGACAGCAAAGGATTTTGGAAGTAAATGTGGCACAGTCTGTCAAGAAGGCTGGCTTTTAAAAGAGGACAATGATCCAAAATATACCTTAAAATCCAACATGAACTACATTAAAAAATGCAAGTTTAAGCTTTAGGAATTTTTTATAGCCCCCCAACTTGAACCTTTTGAACATTTCTGGTAGATCTTAAACATACTGTATATGCAAGACAGCCTAAAAATATAGCAGAAATACAAGCAAATCACACAGCCATTCTGTGCATTTACAGCTATTGTTATGCCTATTCTACCTCTGAGGTCTTCCCTATGGGCTGGATTTATGTCTGGCATGTCCCCCACAACATTACCGCTTTAGGTGACCCTCACAGGAATTCAGCTCCAAATGGCTTTGCTTTTAAGATCATAGGTACAAGTGCACAAAGCATTCATACAAACAAAGAATGCATGCACACCAAGTTTCCCCCTCCCCCGCAGTCTCATACATGTGCAGATGCAGAGGCCGAAATACATGCACTCATGAGAAATCTCCAAATGCTTTCCAGATGCAGTGTGTTTACCTGTGGGTGAGTGTGTAAACAGGAGGTTTACGGATGGGCTCGGATGTTTGTTCATAGCGCCGGAGCTTCAGCCGGCACAGCTTCACTCTAAATGTGCATCCGTGTTTGTGCTTCATCCATTTACCTTTAATGGCGTTATTATGCAGATGGCCTTGACAGAGCAGTGTTAAAAATGATTTTAAGGAGAATGATTAAAATCGTCCTCTTAATCATCCTAATTGCCTTCCATTTGTAGCCAAACATGCTTTTTAATCCCAGTGCCAGGCTTTTGTGTTTGCCCTGCTTTCAGACCTCTGTCGTGCATAAAATGGATTTTCATATTCCCATCAATCCTGATACAGCCCTCTTAATGCAAAGCATTGACTTTTTTCAGCATTCATTTCTTCAGTTCTTCATCACGGCGCAACAGGAATGCGCCAGGCCTTTTATTTCAGCTAGCGCATGCTGTAATGGATGCTAAACACTAAAGAGACAAAGAAGTCTGCATTCATCTTCAAGTTTATTGTCACATATGTCTCAAGAGCATCTTTCATCAGAAGACTCTTTTGGCATGTTTACAACAGCATTTACAGCAACAGGCAGGAAACAATACCACAGAACTAGAATCTGATTTCTTCTTGATGTTGCTGTCAAAAGAAACGAAAGCTATAAGTCTCTTGAGGCTGTGCATTACAGTGATTTTACAAGAGTTTATTGCTTTTAGAAAAATACAATGTTAAATACAATACATGAATGTTCAATAAATCATTTATTATTAAAAACAAATTGTTATAAACAGGGATTCTGCTGAGCAATGTACGTTGTTCAATTTTGCCAACCAACATGCTAATGCTAATATAATTTACTAATATCCACGAGCAGCACAGTGTTTGTTAATGGCCCATATCCTGTGGTCCAGGAGGCGGACGCATATGTGGAGATAAATGAGATTTATTATGGGCAAATCCAGGGTCATAGTCAAGACGGTCCAGGGTAATAGAGCCAACAGGGATTGAACAGGGGGCAGACACGACAGACCAACAATAAACAAGTTCAAACAACACACAGTAACCAGAACAACCAACAAACACGTCAAACGAACAGCATGATCAAACAAAGACCAGTAAAGACAAGGGGCAAACACAGGGCTTATAAAACAGGGATAACGAAGGACAGGTGAAAACAACCAGGGGCGGAGACAACAAACAAGGGGGCTGAACCAAAACAAACGCACATGGAAGATTCAAAACACAAAGCACATGGACAGGGCTGGCAGGGGCCAATCGTGACAGTACTCAGCCCCCCCCCCCCCCAAGGCCCACACACCGAGGCGCCCCAAACCAAAAAAGACAACAGAACAAAACCAAAACGGAAACCAAGGACAGGACTAAACAAGCACAGACACATAAGCAGGAACATGAGCAGAAATGGGCACAGGAGCAGAAACGGGAGCGGAAGCCAAAGGCACAGAACACAGACACAGGCAAGACACAGGCGGGCCTGCAACGACGTCCATAGAGACTGGCGGTGGGTCCAGAGGCGCGGCAACTGCTTGGTGGGTCTTGAGGCGTGGTGACTGGCAGCGGGTCCGGGGCCACGGGATCAGGAATGCCACGGGGTGTGGCCACGGGATCAGGAATGCCGCAGGGTATGGCCACGGGATGAAGAATTCGGGCTGGGAACCGCTGCTCCAACCTGGAGGAACAAACAGAAATGGGACCCACTCGGCCATTCCCAAGGCTCACTCGAGAGATAGGCAGCTCGCAGTGGCGCTTGCGAACGAGCCAAGTACCACAGTATGGGTTATCTGAATGTTCCATCCGTCTCACCTCATTTTGTGCTGCAGGTTGCTCCTCCCTGCAGCATTGCTCAAGATGGGCAGACCCAAGGCGCTTACCTGAGTGCTCATCATCCAGACACAAGGCGGGAAGGTCCTTCGTCTTCCTACGGGACCGAAGAGACGCTCATGTTCCCTCAGGGCCAGGGGATTTGCTATCTCTGGCTTGGTGGCATTGGGACATGTCGAACTCGGGCTGCTTAGAAACAGCCGGCGTTTCATCCCAACGGAACAACCACATACCGGAGTCTCGCTTACTCGTTGTGTCCTTTGGTGGCTGGTCTTTCTGTAACGGGGAGCGAGGAGGCGGACGCATATGTGGAGATAAGCAAGATTTATTATGGGCAAATCCAGGGTCATAGTCAAGATGGTCCACGGTCATAGAGCCAACATGGATTGAACGGGGAGGCGGACATGACAGACCAACAATAAGCAATAAGCAAGTTCAAACAACACACAGTAACCATAACAACCAACAAACAACACGTCAAGCGAACAGCATGATCAAACAAAGACCAGTAAAGACAAGGGTCAAACACAGGGCTTATAAAACAGGGATAACGAGGGACAGGTGAAAACAACCAGGGGCGGAGTCAACAAACAAGGGGGCTGAACCAAAACAAACGCACATGGAAGATTCAAAACACAAAGCACATGGACAGGGCTGGCAGGGGTCAATCGTGACATCCGGTTATAACATGGCCCATACCCTGTGGTCCAGTTATAACATTTATGTGGCTTCATGTACCACAGACAGTCCTGATTTGTTTGCACATGACCACTTTCCAACCTTTCTGTGTCCTGTACAATTAAACAGGTTGTGTTGTTACTGTTCCTTTAACACCAGTGTAAGACTATTTCATATAGTGGCTCGTTCAAAAAAACAGTCCAATGAAAGAAAAATAGTCAACGCTGTCAAAAGTTGAGACGTTAAGTGCATTAGGCTGCAACTGACTCATTAAGATTAGGTAGGCAGGTAAGATAAGATAATATATACTTCACAAAAATTAACAATATAAAGGATTATAAATAAATAAATGAATAAATAGAATTATCATTAGAAATTATGAGCTGATGACAATTAAAGAGCGTAATAACTTATGTATGCTTAAAAGCCATGGGCTCCTCTGAGCAGTTGGCTAAGTAACCAAAAAAGAATCTAATTGATGCCTACAAACCAAGGGAGTGCTATGAAAAAATATCACAGCAATTCCTGCTTGCATCTTCCACTGTCCAAAATATCATTAAGAAATGACAGTTAAGGAGAACTGTAAAAGTTGAGGAATGATCTGGAAGATCAAGAAAACCCTCCTGTAGAACTGCTCAAATGCTGACCAGAGAGGCAAAGCAAAACCCCCAAATGACGGCATAGCAACCACAGGAAGTTAATCTGATACAGAAAAGACGGTGCAGCATTCCACGGTGCAGTGTTGCTTGTACAAGCATGACCTGCATTAAAGACTCAGACGGGAACGTTACGTACAACCTTATCACAAAGTCAACATCGGTAGGATGCAAAACAACATCTAGATAAGCCAAAGGCATTTTAGAAACAACTACTGTGGACTTTGTTAAATAAGTTACATTTAAACCTACTGTCGAAAGTTGATGCATTAAGCTTAAACCCACAGTCCTGCATATGTCGGTGTACACATGACTAAGCCTGTATACAAGTTGGTGTGCAGCAATGCAGGTAAACATACTGTGTTTAGGTAGGCCGGAGAGAAAGACGTCACACTGTAGAATTAATTTTGCAATTTAGAAAAAAAGCCACTTGATTAACTGTAGCTACTGTTTACATTTGACCTTTGAAAAGTTCCTCCGTGATTGATGTGGAGGCATGTTGGTTTGTCGAGATAACATTGAAAACAAAGAAATATCTTTTTTAACTTCAAGTATTATATCTTAGCAGCACTTGATTACCTACTTGAAAATCCAACACAGACCAGCGTACCTGGTCACCACCAAAACCAACATAATAAGGTGCTGAAAGTTAATATACTGATCATCACTGCACCTGCATATGTTATACTTTGGATGCTGGTGTGCTGGTCAACCAGCAGGACCATAAACAGCATCTCACCAGCATAAACCAGCTTAGACCAGCATGGGATGATGCTAGTCTGTTTTCATTCTAGCAGAGCCTGTTTTTTTATCAAGTCAGTGTTTAAAAGATTTACCTGATATAAGGCTAATGAGGTAGATGTCCCTAATATACTCGCAGCTTGCTTCACTTCTCCATCAGTGAAGTGTCATACTATTGTGTTTTATCTTACTTTGCTAACATTACTGCAAAACGCAAGTGACCGGCATACCAGCATCCAAAATACGACAAATGCTAGTTTTGCCGGTGACCAACTATGCTGGTCTATGCTGTATTCGCTAACAGTACATTCTATTAGCATCTTTATGGGATTTTATTGTGTTTTGTTAGCACCAAAATTTACAACTTTACAGCATGTGCTTACAACTGCGGGTGACTGACATTCAAGTAAGAGATATTTTACTGGTCCCTGTCTCTAATAACTGTGTAGTTACACATGAACAACATATGCAACAACACTGTAACTACTGAGGCTTTAGGCCATGTTACAGATGGATTACAGATGTACAGCCTATGTAATTACACACATGTAGCAACTTCAGTTTTGCTTCATGTAGTTATACAAGTATAACTTCTACAGATGAACTTTCCTAAATTGTACTGGGACCGTTTTACTTTATATTGATGTTTTCCAGTGTTCCGCTGTAATAACCGGAGCTTGTTCTATTGATGTTGTAGCTAAAGTAACAAACCCACCTTGACCGATTGACCTCATTTGGAATAAGGGCAAAATCGCATCAATTAAACTAGGATGCGCTTGTTGGGCGGGTCCAATGCTAATTATTGTCTTTTGCAGCTGAACGTGTTTCTTGTTTGAGCAGTTTTGCATGAACTGCATCACATTTGGTTTGGCATTACAGCAGAACTTTAGCAGTGTGCATAATGCATGTACAAGGTTTATGAAACAATCTGCTGTCTGATGACTAATGAGCTTATTGCTCTTTCTTATGCAATCACCCAGCCTTCCTGAGAAACCCTCATCCATCCTTAAAGGCGGATCTTCAGGATCAGCCCATGCAGGAACGGATGTGTTTGTCATGGGACCATCCCCGTTACTTAAAGATATTAAAATCATGTCATCTATGGAGAATCATAATGCAGCTGGAGCTCTGCCTCTGAGGATTTTCCAGACAAAAGCTGCCAGTGAATAATGAAGCGCTTTGGCTTGGGCTTGCATCATGCTGATTTTCATTTCCGCTCTTTAGAAAACTTCAGTGCCATTTGCATTCGGGGCACAGGCCTTAATACATATGCAAATGAGGCTGATTCGGTTCAACTATGTGAAAAGTTGTCAAATGCTCAGGTGAGATTGAAGGGATGACAGAGCCTGCATGGGCTGAACCGGCTGTTGGAGCTGGTCTGTTGATTGTAGAGGAAGCTAGTTACATAAGTAGTGTAGACTAAGCTTAATTGGACTATATATCATCAGACAAAAGCAGTGATGCTGACAGAAAATGAACAACCCAGCCATTCCTTTATGACAGCGAAGGCATTGTTTGAGTGAAATGGATCATACGACATAGAAGTGTCTTCAGCAAGGAAGCTTTCTCATTTTTCCATTGCCATCATGATAGATAGAGGACAAACATACCCCAGCTGAACGGCTGTTTGGTATTCATTGCGTATATTTGTTTAGCTGCAGGTCGCAGGTACTGTAGCTGGCATGGGGCCACCGCTCCGCTTCAGAAGAGGGGCAGGATGTCCGCTGTCATCAGGCCAGGCACTTCCTCTAAACAAGTAGAGACTTTTAGCCGAGGATTAACAATGGTACAGGGAACAAAACGAGACAATTATCTGAACAATGTTTCAATGTTTTGCACAGGACTTAATTGAAAACAGAACAAAATATATTTGTATATATTTTAAAGGGCAAGCTTATTAAATGACCAAATTTTACTGTAACTACCAGCAGCCTAACAAATAGCCCCCAGCCCATATGCAGACCCTTAAGTAGGCCAAACCACCCCTTATTCTGAGACACAAATTGCAAGACAAGTCCAGCAAGTCTTAAAGTATTAGAGCCAAATGTTCACAAACAACAATAGATAAAAAGAATAGAACTGGCAGAACTGGTGGCCCAACACTCATTCAAACTATTTACACTCTTAAAATCGACACATCAAATATCTCACACACTGATGCACTGACAAGTCTCTAAGATTTAATCATATCCAGCTTTTAGAGAGATTTGCTCGTTTTGTCCCTTTATTATATCAAAAACATTAGACCTTGTGCAAAACACAAGAAACTGTAAAGAAATCAACAATAGTAGCAAAGTGAAATCATATATCAATAGCTGGAACCTCCATTGAAGATGATGCAAACTTCACTGAAATTATGAATGAATTACTTACCTTTCAGGAAGCATAGAGGTTCAGCTGAGGCTGGGTTTTTTGTTTGTTTTCAGCTTTAGAAATGATAAAAATCAGAACACTGTACTTTGTTGGGATATCGAGTATCTAATAACGCCTCCTCTTATCAGTAGATCTAGAAAAGACTGGTGCACTGCAAAGCAAAGCTTGACTAAAGCAATAGCACATAGTTAACATTGTTAACCAGTTATTTGAGGGCTCTGCCATGCGGAAAAATGATGATAAACACCAAGCTCTAGCATATTTTACGCTGTTCATATAGAATTATCCCCTTAAGTGGCCAGGATTCACTGACAGGCCCAAAGTTTCATTACACACTGCTATAACCTAAAAGAAATGCTCAACCAGTTTCCATTGATGCTTCTAACTAGTCTATCTCAATATATTGTCAGATAATTTTGCTTGCTGGAAGCAATGTGCTTGTAACAAGCCAAATTTTCTGCCTACGTGGCAAGTATTTGACTCACTAAAATTATGTAAAACAAGTAAAAAAAAGTATATGTAAACACATTTCAGATATGTTACTAGATTAAAGATAATTCCACTTGCCAAGATGCCATTTCTCTATGATAATACTAATTTCTAAGTGCTCCTTTAGGATCCTAGTTAGCCTGTTAGCGATGTAAGCTAATGCCGATGCACATAAACATTTTTGACTGTTATAGATGAAACACAGGGTGATGACAGACATTAACATATAGTTTATATTTTTTTATATATTTTATATATTTTTATGTATATTATATCTTAATCTGATTAGACTACAGTCAGTGTCGCATCTCAGACTTCTAAACAATGTCTTTTTCACAAAATTGGTCCCATCCTTTGTAATTTGATTCCTGGTGGTTACTCTAACATGTAAGGCCTTCCGTCCGGCTCCTGAAGTCCTACCCAGTGGGAGAGCTGACTTGGCTCTATCTACTGAAACACCACAGAGAAAGTCAATTCTAATTGAACAGTTTTCCATTGGGTATTTAGAGATTTTTTCCCCTTTATGTCCTTTGAAAACAACAAACCAAAAGTTACAGACACACATATTAGGGTGACTGTATTCTGGGTTTCAGAACAGAGGACACTGGTGGCAAGAAGGTGGCATGGAGCAGATTGTGGGAAGAGTCAACATGAAAGTAAAGCCAAATTTTAGGCAATTTAGACTTTTTTTTACCTCCCAGAAAGAGAACATATCCTGGAAAAAGAGGACGTATACAGTACCTGCATTAATGTATTCATTAATTTGACCAAAATCGTTAGGTAGTCTCTGAAGGCCTAGAGGGCTCTGATGGTCCCCCACTGGTTAAGTTTTGGTTGAATACTGTTTTTGTTTTTTCTTTTCTATCCATGTTAACTGCTTCTAATCTCTACTTTCAGCACAGTGGCACTCCCACACTCAGCCACAAATTACACATCCCTCTCTCCTGCCCCTGTCTTTCATTAGAGTGTATTGGGTTTAAGCTTAGTCTGATGAGGAACCAGCTTGATTAAATTACACTGACTCGCAAGTAGGCAAACATCTAAGTAGTGCACAATTAAAGTAGCACATTGTGTGCTAGACATAGAAACCGAGGCTGGACAACCAGAGTGGGTATATGGTGGTGGTGGTGGGGTTTTTTATAGATATTTTGGAGAGAGGAGGAAGTTTAGATAAGAATAATTGGTTTGATTCAATACTGTTCTTCGCCATGGGCTTGCTCATGCAAGTGGAGGGCTGATAACAAATGGGGACTGGTGCAGAAGTACCTGAAAAAAAATGAACAGAATCCGCTGGCACTACCTTGTAGGGCTCTGGAGTGCGAGAAAGAGGTAAAAAACAAAAACAGTACGTTCAGCAGAGCTCCAAGAGCAATGATGTATTTGTACGGTTTCCTCCACTGACGTCTGTTCTGCTGAACTAAGTCTAATGAGCAGGGGAAACAAACGCTCCACTACATTGCACTGTATAATGGCTGTTTGTATCAAATCACGAGGGTGCTGTTAATTATCTGGGAAGACGCAAGCAGTCCCAATTCTCCCACGAAATTAAGTGCAATAAAATGCTGAAACAGTGTTTAAGCTCAGAACTATTACAGCGACTTCGGTACATAGCAAAATCGCACTCTGTTATGACATCTCTGAAAAGCCTGCTAGTCTATTTGTTTTTGGGCCATTAGGATCTGCATAAGAACATTCGTCTTGTGAAAAGCAGCTCCGTAAAGGGTTCGGATCATTTCATTATTTACAGAAACTGTCCATGCTCCCAGGAGCGCTGGCCTCGCCATTCCCTCATTTTGAGGAAACAATTTAAGCCGCGCTGGGCGAGCGGCCTTCTTTTCCGTCTAGCTTTCTTCTTTCCTCATTAGTAAAAGTCACACACTTAATTAATTCCCTTACTCTCACGTCTTTCATATGCAGATGAAGAGCCATTCTGTAACACAGCCCTGCTTTAATAATGCATTGGCTTGGATCAGAGAGCGCTTGCCCCATTTTTCGCCGTTATCGAACAGCATGTAAACTGTGTGACTACTTGCTCTGATAAAGGACATCTTTCTTATGGAATCTGACTGAGGATATCTATGGAATTTGGGCAAACCTCCATGTCTCGACAACATAGCAGAGACAAAAGGCTGTCCTCACCATTTGCCCTTGGGTGAAATTTTTGTAGATGACCCTTTGGAGGGGCAAGGGATTGAGTGAATGTAAACATGGACTTCAGCAGAAGAGCCTAAATAGAAATCACTGTGAATTTTATTTATGTTAAAGCCGGTTCGCAATTTCCCAGTCACTCCATTTTGTACTTTGCAGAATGTTTTCCCCCACAAGGAGCGTGGTCTTCCTTCCGATGATGCAATGTGCTCTGTCTTTATGCACATCCATGCCATAAGTAGCCACAAGCCGTATTGTTGTGTAGAACATTATTGAAATGGGATCTGACTGAGGAAGTGTCCGTGTCTCAAGAGCACAGTCGTCAGTGGAAAACTAACATGTCTTGAGGGTCAGTCCTCCTTCAGACATTTCCTAATTTCATTCATCTATTGTCTTCACCTTTTCTGTGGCGTTAACCTGTGTGGCAGCTAAGTCAATATGAGCCACATTCATCAATCTCTGTAAAGGCCAGCCAGTCATGGCAGAGTCCTGGCCTGTGTGCTCACAGCGTTAATCTTCCACAGCTCAGAATTACAGCCCTGCTTTGTGATGTCGCTCATTCAAACTGGTGCTCAGGGGAAAAAGAAAGACCTATAATGCCCCCATCTCTGGCCTGCTGCTAAAAAAACAAGAACGTGACAGTGAACATGTGCCCTGTTAGTTCAGTCTGGCCACTCAAACACATAGCCTTTACTTCAGGCCTCCTAAAAAAGCAGGCACACTTAATGGACCATTTCAACTCTCCTTCCTCCAGGTCATCTCCAAATATACCGTATGGATGATAGGAGCTTTCTTATCTCTCGGAAAGTAAAAATAGATAGAAAAGGTGCCTAGATAGAAAGACGCTGCCCACCCTCAGGACCAAACCTACAGTGACAGGACAAAAGGGGGGCAACGATGTTTCCTCAATCAGAAGAAGGCATATAAGGGCACTTAGTAAGTCAGCAACTCACTGAGGAATTAAATGATTCACTCACAAATTAGACATAGAATCAAGTACTGATGAACAACAGCTCTAATGAAAACACAGAAATAATCTAATCAAAACTAACAGCATTTGTTGAGCAGAGTCATCTCATGAGCCTGGATATTAACAGCAGCTTAAAGTATTGTGAGTGGTTGCATTTTCTCAGTGTCTTTAGTGTTTATATATTTTACTTGAGGTGTCTGAACTTCACCAATATATGTATCTTAAATGAATTGTTCAGCAAATGAATATGCAGCATTTTCCCTTACATTAAGTACAGTTAATCAGCCAAGACATGTTTGCTTTCCATTAGTTTGTTAGATTAGGCCTCAGATTGATGACAGGCCTACCCAAATCAAATGGGGAAAGAATATTTATCAAGCCACAAATTTTTAATAATACTATTTGATTTGTTTGCTGTGAAAACCATACTGCTGTATCACCATATTATGGCCAATCATTTCACTCCACTTTCTTTTCTCAGCCCTGCAATCACTGCTTAACAGCTGTAGCTATCTGCTATTGCGCCAAGCCATCAGTCCATTAGCAGTGCGACAGTGTTCGAATTTAAAGTGCTGGTTGCAGATACAAAGTGGTGTTTAAAAGTGATGTTTTCTATCCATTCAAAGACTTTCTTGCTGGTAGTTTTCTAACTGCTAGAAACAAATTTACAAAACATAATCATTGCCAGTTTTCAAATTTGGTACTTACCATGCTGTTTAACTCCTAAAGGCTGAAATAGGCTTTGTGAAAATGTCAAAAAAAACATCTTCAATGCTACATCAATACAATTAAGTCATCAGAGGTAAGATATAAATGGATTACAAGTATTTTCCTGCCCATCATGGAAAAAGGTTTTTGCCTTTCATGATTAAGTTTAGGTTTTTAAGTTTGCTATGTGGTTTTCCTTTGTCTTTTCACATTTTAGCTGTCTGCGTTATGCCTGATGTTATTACTGTGCTGGACATTTGTACTGCATTTGCAAACTGTCTAACAAGTTGGCGTATCCGCATTTTTATAAGCCTTTCCAAAAATTTCCGCCTACACCTGCACTACCCACTCAGAAATCTGTGGCCATATATGCAGAAATATCATAATGGGTAAGGCATTTCAAAATATATGTAAATATGTTGGGCACAGATATATATCAAAATATCAAAGACAAATATTCATAATATATGGATCATACATATACAACCTCATTTCCAAAAAAGTTGGAATGGTATGACAAATGTAAATAACAAAATGCAACGATGTGCAAATTATTGAAACCTTATACTTTATTGAAGTATATAGACAACATTTCAAGTGTTGAAACAGAAAGATTTTATTGTTTTTTGAAAAATATTATCCCATTTTGAATTTGATGCCAGCGACACGTTCCAAAAAAGTTGGGACGGGGGCAATCAAAAACTGGTAAAGTTGTGTAATGCTTAAAAAAACACCTGGTGTTTAATTGGCAACAGGTCATCAACATAACTGGGTATAAAAAAGCATCCCAAAGAGGCTGAGTCTTTCAGAAGTAAAGATGTGGAGGGGTTCTCCACTGTGAAAGACTGCACAATCAAATAGTGCAACAATTCAAGAATAACATTTCTCAATACTAAATAACAAATAACTTCTGCTCTTCATCATCTATAGTACATAATAACATTAAAAGATTAAGTGAATCTGAAGAAATCTCTGTATACAAAACACAAAGCCAAAAAACAGTATTTGCTTTAAAAACAAACATGATTCTGTAGTGGAAATCACTGCATGAGCTCAGAAAAACTTCTGGAAAACACTGTCTATGAAAACAGTTCAGTACTGCATCCACAAATGCTAACTAAAACTCTTAAATGCAAAGAAGAAACCATATACTGTATAAACAGGACCCAGAAACGCTGCCACCTTCTCTGGGCCTGAGCTCATTTAAAATGGACTGAGGGCAAGTGGGAAAGTGTTCTTTTCAAAAATCATAGTCACTGCATCCTCTGGGCTAAAGACCACTCAGCTTCTTATCAGTGCACAGTTCAAAATCCAGTATTCATGATGGCATAGAGGTGCATTAGTGCACATGGCATGGGTGACATGCACATCTGAAAAGGCACTATTTATGCTAATGATATATACAGGTTTTGGCAACATATGCTGCCATCCAGACAAAGTATTTTTCAGGGAAGGCCTGATTATTTTAGCAAGACAATGTCAAACCACATTCTGCATGTATTATAACAGCATGGCTCTGTATTAAAAGAGTCCAGGTGCTAAACTGGCCTGCCTGCAGTCCGGACCTGTTTACCCACTGAATACATCTGGCACATTATAAAATGAAAAATACAACAAAGGAGACAAACTGTTGAGCAGCTGAAACCCTATGTTAAGCAAAAAGGGAAAACATTTCACTTCCAAAACTACAGCAGTTCCTCAGTTCCCAAACACTTACGGAGTGTTGTTAAAAGAAGAGGTGTTGAAGCACAGGGGTAAACATGCCCCCGTTTTTGGAAAGCGTTGTTGGCATCAAATTCAAAACGAGCATATATTTTACAAAAAACAAAATAAATTCTCATTTTCAACCTTCAATTTGTTATCTTTGTACTATTTTCAATGAAATGCAGGGTTTAAATGATTTGCACGTCATTGAATTTTGTTTTTTATTTACGTTTTGCACAGCATCCCAACTTTTTTGGAAATGTGGTTGTACATCTGATACATAATTGAATACATTCTACAACAGTGATAATTGTTTTTACTGTGACTTATTTGTTTATTTAAATATGTCAAGGAACAATATTTTCACTTATTTCATGTTTTAATAATTTTATTGCATATGTTAAAATGTTCCTCTCCTTGGATCACCACCTTATCGTGGTGGAGGGGTTTGCGTGCTTGAATGATCTTAGGAGCTATGTTGTCTGGAGCAAAAGCTCCTGGTAGGGTCTCCCATGGCAAACTGGTCCTAGGTGACAGGTCAGACAAAGTGTGATCCATAATAACCCCTATGAAGACAGAAAAACAGGACTTGTGTACCCTGCCCGGAACAGGGTTACCGGGGCCCCACCCTGGAGCCAGGCCTGGGGGAGGGGCTCGCCAGCGAGCGTCTGGTGGCCGGGCATTTACTCATGGTGCCCGGCCGGGCCCAGCCCGAAGGAGTTACATGAGTCCCCCCTCCCATCGACCCACCACCAATGGGAGGGGCAGTAGTAGGGGTTCGGTGCGTTGTGGATCGGGCAGTGTCCGAAGGCGTGGGCCTTGGCGTTCTGATCCTCGGTTGCTGAAACTGGCTTTTGGAACTTGGAACGTTACCTCACTGGCGGGGAAGGAGCCTGAGTTGGTGCGCGAGGTTGAGAGATACCGGCTAGATATAGTCGGGCTCACCTCAACACACAGCTTGGGCTCTGGGTCAAATCTCCTTGAGAGGGGCTGGACTTTATTCTTTTCTGGAGTTGCCCATGGTGAGAGGCGGCGGGCAGGTGTGGGCTTTCTCATAGCCCCTCGACTCAGTGCCTGTATGTTGGGGTTTTCTCCGGTGGACGAGAGGGTAGCTTCCCTACGCCTTCGGGTTGGGGAATGGGTCCTGACTGTTGTCTGTGCTTATGCACCGAACAGCAGTTCAGAGTACCCAGCCTTCTTAGAGTCCTTGTGAAGGGTGCTTGAAAGTGCTCCTCCTGGAGACTCTATTGTCCTACTGGGGGACTTCAACGCTCACGTGGGCAATGACAGTGAGACCTGGAGTGGTGTGATTGGGAGGAATGGCCTCTCTGATCTGAACCCGAGTGGTGTTCAGTTTTTGGACTTCTGTGCAAACCACAGTTTGTCCATCACGAACACCATGTTTGAACACAAGGATGTCCATAAGTGCACATGGCACCAGGACACCCTAGGCCGCAGTTCAATGATTGACTTTGTAGTCGTGTCATCGGACTTGCGACCATGTGTTTTGGACACTCGGGTAAAGAGAGGAGCTGAGCTGTCAACTGATCACCACCTGGTGGTGAGTTGGATCAGGTGGTGGGGGAAGATGCCGGTCAGACCAGGCAAGCCCAAACGCATAGTGAGGGTTTGCTGGGAACGTCTAGCAGAAGAACCTGTCAGATTGATCTTCAACTGAGTCTGGGGACATGGGAATAGGCTTGTCCATTACTGAGGCCGAAGTCGCTAAGGTAGTTAAGAAGCTCCTTGGTGGCAAGGCTCCAGGGGTGGATGAGATCCGCCCTGAGTTCCTCAAGGCTCTGGATGTTGTGGGGCTGTCTTGGCTGACACGCCTTTTCAACATTGCGTGGACATCGGGGGCGGTGCCACTGGATTGGCAGACTGGGGTGGTGGTGCCTCTTTTTAAAAAAGGGGACCGGAGGGTGTGTTCCAACTACAGGGGAATCACACTCCTCAGCCTCCCTGGCAAGGTCTATGCAGGGGTACTGGAGAAGAGAGTCCGGCTTATAGTCGAACCTCGGATCCAGGAGGAACAGTGCGGGTTCCGCCCTGGTCGTGGAACACTGGACCAACTCTTCACCCTCTCCAGGATTCTGGAGGGTTCATGGGAGTTTGCCCAACTAGTCCACATGTGCTTTGTGGATCTGGAGAAGGCATTCGACTGTGTTCCCCGGGGTATTCTGTGGGAGGTGCTTCGGGAGTACGGGGTACATGGCTCTTTGCTACGAGCCATTCAGGCCCTGTACAAACAAAGCTGGAGTTTGGTTCGCATAGCCGGCAGTAAGTCAGACTCGTTCCCAGTGAGAGTTGGACTCCGTCAGGGCTGCCCTTTGTCACCGATTCTATTCATAATTTTTATGGATAGAATTTCTAGGCGCAGTAAAGGGATGGAGGGTGTCCGGTTTGGTGACCTCAGGGTCACATCACTGCTGTTTGCAGATGATGTGGTCCTATTGGGGACATCAGGCCGCGAACTTCAGCTTTCGCTGGATCGGTTTGCAGCCGAGTGTGAAGCGGCTGGGATGAGAATCAGTACCTCTAAATCCGAGACCATGGTTCTCAGGCGGAAAAGGGTGGAGAGCCCTCTCTGGGTCGGGGATAGGCTCTTGCCTCAAGTGGAGGAGTTCAAGTATCTCGGGGTCTTGTTCACGAGTGATGGTACAAGGGAGCGGGAGATTGACAGGCGGATTGGTGCTGGGTCAGCAGTGATGCGGGCTCTTTACCGGTCTGTTGTGGTAAAGAAAGAGCTGAGCCATAAGGCAAGGCTCTCGATTTACCGGTCGATCTACGTTCCCACCCTCACCTATGGTCATGAGCTTTGGGTAATGACCGAAAGAATAAGATCGCGAATACAAGCGGCCGAAAATGAGTTTCCTCCGCAGGGTGTCTGGACTCTCCCTTAGAGATAGGGTGAGAAGTTCAGTCATCCGGGAAGGACTCGGAGTAGAGCCGCTGCTTCTTCACGTCGAGAGGAGCCAGCTGAGGTGGTTCGGGCATCTGGTTAGGATGCCTCCTGGACGCCTCCCTCGGGAGGTGTCACAGGCGAGTCCACCTGGGAGGAGACCCCGGGGAAGACCCAGGACACGCTGGCGCGACTATATCGCCCAGCTGGCCTGGGAGCGCCTCGGAATCCCCCTTGGAGAGCTGGTGGAAGTGGCTGGGGAAAGGGAGGTCTGGGCTTCATTGCTTAGGATGCTGCCCCCGCGACCCGAACCCCGGACAAGCGGAAGATAATGGATGGATGGATGGATGGATGGATGTTAAAATGTTCTAAGAGTTTAGTTTTGTAGTTGTTATGCTCATTTTCACTTCATTAGCTCCATATATGCATGTGTGACAAATATAAGTTGGATGGAAAGGAGATCTGTATATCCTAATATATGTCATATATCTAAAGTCCGTATATTGCAATATCAGATTATAAGTAATGGAAGCTTAAAAGCCACAGATTAGCATTGTGCAAGCTGCAAGCCTTAGTCATCACACATCAAGTTCTAAAGCAACCTCAAATAACTTGCTTATGTGGTTTCTGAAACTATGACATGCTGCTATCTAAAAAAAATGTTACAGAAGTTCGGACAAACTTCAAGGCCTTAAGATGGCTGCTACTATTGTTTTAGCTCTGCAAGCTATTCTGTCCACTTTTATGAAAAACAGTTTGTCATGCAGTGTCAGAAACCGCACACGTGATCTATTACATTTCTGTTAACTTGCGCAGTTTGAGGGAAGCATGTGATGATTTAGGCATGCAGCTAGCACAATGCTAATTTGTGAGGAGGCTAATGGAAAGCTTTTAGCCAGTCAGCCAAGAGATGAACGTAGGCTGTAATAGCCAAAAACAGTAGTAGCCATCTTGAAGTCTGAATCTTGGTTAACAGTTTCATTAGCTGTTATTCATACACATAGATCTACATGCCTCCACGCCTAGTTGATATGCCAGCTATATTACTTAAACCAATGTAACAATAGGAGCCAACAACATGTCTAATTTAGAAAAAGGCACATAAGCATGCTGAGTTAGTCAGCTACCCTTTGAGAAATAGAGTGAGGCACTTGCATTGTAGAGACAGTTACATCCAGACAACAATAGCTGTAGTTAAAACAAATAAACAACACATTTGCCATGGCTGTCGTTTTAAAACTGCAAGTCCTTGCTTTTACTCAGTGGTCGGTTGCCTTGAGTGGATATACTCAGTGGGTCGCCTTGAGATGTCTGTCCTGCATTAGTCTATGGAGCTTAATCTAGACTTTCTAAACAGTCTCTCTTAAGGGTTTCATTGGATGCACTTCATATACATGCACCTACATGCCAGCAATCACTAATATCAATATCTGTGAAAGCTCCTGCTGCCCTATTACTAGTAGGTAATCACTAGCTGGAAATGGGAATCAATCCATCACATGGAGATCTCATCTCAGCAGGACAAGTGCAGCCCCCACTCCCCCGTCTTCCTCTCCTCGCTTGATGGAAATGTTGCCTGCTATGATTCATCGCTGCTGACCCTTCCAGCTGAACAGCTTCCCCTGACGTCCCCATCTGCTATTATATACTTCAGCCTAGTGAATGACTTCAGAGGAATAGACAGGAGAAGGAGCTATTAAAGCTTGGGAGTTATTTAGAAGGTATTAAAGCTGCCAGAGAAATGGGAAATGAACGTAAGGGTACAAGCGGCGTACCACGGATGCGGAATTACCATAAGATATCTGGTATGACAGACAGCTGCAGTTATAAAAAAGATTTTCCGTTTCCATATTAGTATGAATAAATAAAATCTATGAGTTATTTATTTAAATGAGTGAGTCATAGGTGGCATTTGTTATGATAATTTGCTCATGGTCTCTGAAAGAAACTTTCAAGGCTGTGTGCAAACAATTTGGGGGGGCTTGAGGTCAAGAAAAAAGGGGAAAGCAAACATGTGAATTAAACATAATATAATTATATTATATTTCAAGAACTCTTAGAAAGAAAGACAATTTAATAATGTTTAAGATGAAACCAAACATGTTTTCCCAAGGCGGCCAGATATACAAGTGTTGCTACCTCTACCTCCTGCATACAAGGATGCAACGTTAACCACAATCCAAAACTTGGTTTAGCAAGTTGTTACTGCTTGTTACTGGTGACATTATTTCAGAATAATCACATTGTTAAGAAGATAAAAGATTATGAGTGTATTGGCAGGATTTCCAGTGCTGTGGTGATACCCGCATTCGTGATAGGTCAGAGTTGCCGAGGTAAAATCTCCACAGCTAGACTTTCCTGCGCAACAGGTGGGCACTCAAGAGCAATGAAGCTCGTAGAACTCAAGTCTATCCACAAGCTCCATTCCCAGTGCAAGGTTGAGTTGATTCTTACAGAAACACATCCTGAAAAATGATCATATACAACACAATTATCATATGTGATGACCAAGAGGACACTTGTACAGCATACCTGCAAAGGGCAATGACTCAAGCCCCTGGCTGGAGTCTATCTGTGCACATGTTTGCTAATGTTCAAAACACTTGTTTTGCTGTTACACATTGCTTAGATAAAAATGAATCCACAATCTCTTGCTGTCTGTGTTCCCAATTTGTCTGACTGATTCCCCTGAGGCACTGGGATTACCCCATCCTCCCAGTACCATCTCAAGTTTAAATGCTGTATATGAAGAGATGGAGAGAGCTTCGGTCAGAGCTGCGCTCGCAGATACCTCACTGTGTGGTGTTATTGTTATTGGGGGAGCTGCAGGGGAGGGGCACCAACAGTTAAGAGACTGATGCTGAGAGATTGGGCTGGGAGCCCAGCTTTGATCAGCACTCGCTCTCTCTCTTCCTCTCTCTCCCTCTCTCTCTCTGTGATGCAGGCAGTTCAGGAGGAGAGGAAGGAGGAGCGAGTGAGCTTTGGAGCAGCCCAGCTGAGCCTCGCTGCTCTCAGTCTCTCTTCAGTGTGTGACTGAGCAGCTTCTTCTCACTCTCGCTCTCGCACACGCGCACACACTTTAACTAAGAAACCACAACAACAGGGAACTACACTTGCTTCTTCTCTGCAGGCAGAAGGGACGCCAAGTCCCTTGCACTTCGTTTTTGGACCATGCTGCCCTGGAAGAGGAGCAAGTTTGTGCTGGCCGAAGATGACTCCAAAGGCAAGACCAAAAGCCTAAATGCCGGACTCGCCTATCAATCACTCCTTTCCTCAATTCTGCGCTCCTGCCCGGACATCGTACCCGACTGTCCCTTCCACTGGTTGGCTGGTGTCTTCCAAAGCAAGCGTCAGAAGGTGGAGTTGAACAGGGAAGAGCCCACCTACAGTGTTCGCTACCTGGGCAGTGCAGTGACCGCTGTGGCCAAAGGTGAAGGCTGCACCCAGGAAGCCGTAGCCAGGATCTGGGTGTCCAGTGAATATGGGGAGCGGAGCGTCAAGATGAAGCTAAGCGTGGGACCCCATGGCATCCGCATGGGAGCGGACAAGGGCGGCCATGGGAAGCCCATTCACCTTTACTCACTCAACCGCATCACCTACTGCACTGCTGACCCTTGCCGGCCCAAGATCTTTGCCTGGATCTACCGGCACCAGGTCAAGCACAAAGCTGTGGTGCTTCGGTGCCATGCTGTGCTGCTAGCCAAGGCAGAGAAGGCCCGGTCCCTGGCCCTCAGCCTCTACCAGAACTCCATCTCAGCCTTCAGTGAGTTCAAGAGACTCAAAAGGCAAAGCGACTTCCGGCACTGCCAGCAGCAGCTCCTTGGGGAGGATATGGTACCCCTCATGCCCCTCAGGAGGCTCTTGAATGGACAGTGCCACTACCGGCCGCCCGTTGAAAGACCAGGAAATGCCACCCGACTGTCATCCATCACTGAGGAGGAAGAAGAGGAGGAGGAGGAAGAGAAAGCCAAAAAAGAGGACAATCTCAAGTCAAATGTCGACCCAGAGAAACCGCCTGAGAGAGAGTTGGGATATATAGTTCATGGACTCGATGAGTTTTCAATCACAGTCAGAGATGACATACACATGACGGTCAGCACCCTGGTCTGACACCACATGGATAATGGACAATGTCCACTTTGCTCAGCCTCTCTCCCCTTTCCTCTCCTCCCTCTCACAAGCCTTCTCTTGGACCTCTCCCCATCCCCCAGTTGTTGGGATCAGGAATACAAACTGGTCCCCTCCAGTCAGCAGCTTTTAATGCTGCGTGCTGAGAAACTGCCAACTCGTCCTGCAATCGCTTTCAGGCTGGGTGTTTAATAAAGAGGGACTTCGACTGTGAGAACAGATACAAAAGCACAATGACAGAGGCTGCAAGGCAATACATTCGAAGCGAGAACAAACACAGAGGAAGCTTTTTTCCTTCCCTCAAACAAGGCGCACACCAAAAAAAGGAAGAAGCAGACTTTTTACCCTGCGCCTACAAAAGATTTTTACCCTTTTCCTACAAACATGATACAATACAATTTTCTGAGATTTCGCTGGACTGGACAATTTGGAAACAGAGTGTTTGTATAATATGTACATTTTTCTATGTCCTAGCAATCCTCAGCATAAGTACCTTTCCTTACCTTCGGGTCAGAACCTCTGTGACTGCACTCTACAGGGAGGCTAGGGCAGGCCTGCTAACAATGGGCACTAATGAATTAACCCATGATTTAGGATATCAGCCATTGACTTGACGGCTTTACTGCTGCCGTTCGTTACAGCCCTGCTCGCCACTTCCCATATGAACAGCAAAAACGTCACCCGTGGCATTTAAGGCAGGGCTTTTTAAAAGCTTTCCAACCCCACAGACTCTGGTTTGCACTGTGACACGTCTGGGACCAATATGAGGAAAATATGAGAATAGTCTACATTTCTATATGACACATTTCTATATGACAGAAAAATCTGGGCTTGATCTGTGATAAGGTAAATAAGCTTTACTGCTTTAAGAGGTAATGCATTCCATGTTGTTCATTGTATGCTTATTCCAGCATACAAACACCCTCATCTCATTGTCTATGTTTTGGACATTGTTTTTGAAGATCTAACAGTTGCTTTGTGGTAATGTACTACACGTTTGCAGTTTTAAATAGTTTCATGATCTTTGTCATGTCAACTGCACTAAATAATACATTATTATATGAAAATAGAAGAAAATGTTGAACTTTTCTCAGTAAAATAAAAGTTACCTTTTCTAGCTAATGCTGCCAGTTGCTTTTTTCATTGCTGAATGTGTGTGTGTGTGTGTGTGTGTGTGTGTGTGTGTGTGGGTGTGTGTGTGTGCTTGTTCCTAAGCGTGTGTAGAATTTGACCATGTAGGAAATGCAAAATGGTACAGAATTTGTAGGTTTAGGCTTAGAATATTATTATATACATGTACCTACATATTGCTGTTGTCAGAACAAAACATTGTATCTCCATTTTTGTCGATTTTCAGTTTTTGGCATAATTTGAAAATGCATGTTGCATTTTATATTGCGTGTAAATTCCATGAAGTATGGACAAAAATAAATGGCCAAAAATGACTTAGAAAAAATTCTGGTTCCTTTGACTTACATTGAATGTGATGCATGTTTTTTCCTTCTCCTGTAAAGTTACCATTTTGGAGATACAAGGTTTTTCTCTGACAGCAGCGATATACCTAATATAATAAATATACCTCCTGCATGTGGGACACATTGTTGCATATTGATACTTAAATAATAAATTTTGCTGCTGTCCAAAGAAAAACATGCATCTACAAAATACCAGCTTTACTGAAGAAAGCAGAAATGTTCTTAATGTTTAATGTAAGTTAATGTAAAGAGGTTTTATTCCAAGTTATTTTTGGAGCATTTCTACTGGCCCATCCATGATTTTTTTCACAACAACAGTAAACATGTTTAAATAATGTAGACAGAGCAATAGAGATAATATGCAATAGAGATAACAAAAACAGAGGTAGATGATTTTTTGGACAGCAGTGATATGGGACATATCATTATAACGTATAGATACGTACATATATACTTCTGTATGGAAAAGTTTTGGTGGCTCAGTCAAATGACATTTTTGTTAATGTTTGAAGTGAAAATAATTTCACTCATTCTCTACAGAGAACACGCTACTGCACTATTAATGCACAATTACTGTGTATTGGCTGAAGTTTACATACTAGAAAAAACAAAACAGAAAATGTGGTCACATAAATGTAGAACATGTTACTATTACATATAGATACTTACATATATATAAATACATATGGGACATATCACAGCATCTAGATACTAAAATATATGTAATGGGACAGCATTATTGCAAATAGGTATATACATACATATATATATAAATAGACATGTATATATGTGTGTGCGTATATCTATCTATGCATACATCTATATCTGAATCTCTCTCTCTCTCTCTCTCTACACACACACACACACACACACACACACACACACATATATATATATATATATATATATATATATATGGCATATGAATATCTCCCCACCTTCTAACAAGACATAAAAACAAATATGTTTGAGCATACATGTGTGTTTGTGTGTGTGTGTGTGCCAAAATAAAAAAAAAGGCACAAAAAAGATTTTTCCAGAAGCAGCTCTGGTTTTCAGGCCATGTTTCACAGCCCCGTGTCACCGGCTCAAAAGATGAACAGTTTCTGCACAAATGCCATGGCAATGCAGATTGACACAGGCTGTGAGTGTTCTCTGGAGAGAGAAGCAGAAACCTCTCCTCTGCTGCCCCCCCTCTCCTCTGAACCAGGTCATTAATCAGCCGATTGAAATGTACAGGAAACGACCATAAACCACCTGCCCCGGCCTTCTAGCTTGAGGTGAAATCTCAGGTGCTGCTTCACTGAACTGTTCTTTTACAGCCACCACATCTCTAATTAACAAAACAACAAACTCTATAACAGAGCAAGGAGCATTTAGTCACAACGCACTGTTTTAAATGTACACTGCTCAGCGCCGACTCTGTGAGCTAGGTTTACTTTAGAAAGGCCCGTCATTTTTTTAGTACGCACATCTGGCAGAGCGTGAAGGCCAGTGTGTTACAATGAGATTTAAATTATTTAGATGAATTAGTCTTTGGGGAGCACTTGGGCATCCATCAATATGCTTCGCAAATAATCACCTTGTGAAATCTCTACCTTTGAAAACTGAGGCTCGATAGCCAGAGGCATCCTGAGCACAGAACTGAATCTGAAAGCACCATGATGAGAAAATAAAGAATCACTGAGAGTTAACTGGCAAAATAAACGGTTAAAAGAAACGTGATGACATTTTCAGCATTTCTTTACTGGTACGTACACATAAGAAACAAAAAAAATCCAGACACAAAAAAAAAAATGGGGAAAAGGTAGCAGCCCAACTTACATGCAAGCAAAGTGTTATCAATTTTCCTCTTCACAGAGTAAGGTGAGACACCACAAGTACCTCAGCAACAAACAAAATAAACAATGTGATGGTGTTTTCAGGTGGTGTCTCTAGTCAAAATATTAGAAAAAATATTGATACAGTTGTATGCAAATGTTTGAACATTCCTGGTCAAATTACACATTTTGTTGAATTTCTAGGTGAAAACTGTAACCTAATCAACACTCAGAAACACAAAGTCTACATCACCTGTTAAACATGGTGGAGGTAGTGTTATAGCATAGGCATGTACGGCTGTCAATGAAACTGGTGTTTACTGATGATGTGACTGCTGGTAGAAGTAGAAAGATGATGTATCGTTCTGAAATGTATTGTGTAAATGTATTCTGAAATGAGTTATACCTTCTGCTCAGATTCAATCAAATGCTGCAAAACTAATAGGACATGCTTCACAGTACAGATGGGTAATGACCCAACACATCCTGCAAAGCAACCCAAGAGCTTCCTAAGGCAAAGATATGAAATGTTACTTAATTGGCTGCGTCAATCACCACATCATTTGTAAAGGCTTTCTTACTGAAGACAGAACTGAAGGCAGAAAGACCCCCAGACAATCAGCAACTGAAGGAAGCTGCAGGAAAGGTGTGGCAAAGCATCTCAAAGGAGGAAACTCAGCATTCGGTAAGGCCCATGGGTCCCAAACTTTAGGCAGTCACTGACTACAAAGGATTTGCATTTAAGAATTAAAAATAATCCTTGTATTTCTAATCATAATAGTTTGCCCAATCATTTTTATGGAGAGATTATAAAAAAAGTTTGTTATTCCTAAACGGTTAATGTAATATTTTTGTTCAAACCGTTGAATTAAAGATGAACATATAGACTTCAATCCCATCCTGACGGCTTCATTTCAAATCCACTGTGGTGGTGTACAGAAAATTCTGTCACTGTTCAAATGCTCACGGACCTGACTGGATCTTGCAACCTATCCTGTATGTTCATTATGAAATAGCTAAGGCAAGGCACAAAGTCCAGCCATGGGAACATTCAAGGCTTTGTCTATTTTTTTAAATAAACAAACCTTTTTAATAAACGCTAAACCAAAATCCTTCAGGTGGACATGATGTTCTTTCTGAGCTTTAAGACTCATGTAGTGTCTGCGATCATGAATGACGTTGCTCGGTATGGAACACACTGTCTCATATAAACATGAGCAATTAGCTGAGGAGCCACATCAGACAGGAACGCGTGTACTGAAGTGTACGCACTGCCAAACGGAAGATGAGGTCCAGATGGCAGGTATGCCAGAGAAGGAAAAAGCATCTTTCATCACTGCTGGCCATGTGCTGAGCAGACAAGTGTTTGATGCTAAACCCCTGTGGGGGGATCCACAGACTACATCTGAATTGAATCATACCACACATGGCATACAGCTGCAGGGGACACAGCAGGATAATGGCAGTGTAAAAAGTGTGAGTTGTGACATTTCCTATGTGATGCGAGACGTTGCTAGTCTTGTTGTCGGTTGAAGACAAAGAGGCTATTTGCCTTTCAGAACATGCCATGCTGAAATTGTGTAGCTGCCTGAAACCTCAAACCTCTTCTTGGAGACAGATTGGAGTGGGGGGGGGGGGGGGGTGGGGGGGGGGGGGGGGGGGTGGGGGGGGGGGGGGGGCTGTAAGAGTGCCCTTGTCTCCAGCCAACGTGTCTATGTGCACCATCAGAGCACAATAGCAGCAGGCAGAAAGGTGAAACAGCACCGGAGCAAGGTTTTAGCGAAAGCACTAATGAGCTCTCCTGGAAGCTGAGCAGAGAACAAGGTGTGCTAGGGGCAGGACATACCCAATCAATGCTAGCCTAGGATACAGACAGTGTTTCAGGTGCGTGTCTGCGACTGTGTGGGAGACTCAGTTCCATTTGTATTCAACAGTAGCACTCGGCTGTTCATGTGCCTTTCTGTTGGATACAACATTATTATCCTCAACCTACACACTGTTCTAGATCCACGTCCCCAAAGAGGCAGTCATCCATTATTAACTCGCTATGAGATCACTATCATCGCCAGTGGCTTAGGACGCTTCAACAATAAAGATGATCGTTCCATGTTATACTTTACTCTGAGGTACCAGTTCACTGTGCTGACATCCCAGTTAGCAAAACTGCAACAGCCCCCAAGGCCACTATCCTAAAGGCGAAGTACTGCAGGACTGCACTACAGCTTAGCGCTATGTTAGGCCAGTCTTTATCTGCTAAGAGACTTAAAACTACTCGGTTTAATCTATTTACACTGAAATATGTTGCGTCAACACAAATATTGCTGAAAGCAGCAAACTGAAAGAAAATTGGGTTGATGTGGAAACTGAGTACACATTTGGATCAATTAAATTTTAGCACGATACTGAGCTATTTCATTTATAAACAAGAATATTACAGAAATATTACAGTAATATTGGAAATAATCTGAGGAAAAAGTGATTTGGGTTATTTCAAGCGTTTAAAACAGAAATATGGTAGGTTGCTATGTTTACACGGACGCTAGATGCCCTTAAAAAGATGGTACTTCAAGGGTTCCTTAGTAAAAATCAAAGAACCATATACATGCTTAAATGGTTCTTTTGCATGGTGAGATAGTTCTTCAGAATGATGGAGAATGTGTTGTAAATGGTTTCCTTTCGAAAATGGTCCCATATAGCACCAAAAAGGGTTCTGCCATTGTTATGAAGTCAAGCTTGTAACAGTGGAAGAACTCTTTTTGGTATAGAGAACAATAAACCAAAATAATGTGTGTTATACATGGTTCTATATGGCGACAAGGGTTCCACTATTGTTATGTTGTCAAGCTTATAACCCTTTTGGGTGTATAGAACCATATATAATGCATTCTCCATCATGAAGAACAATTTCACTTTACAAAGAAAAATGAAATGGTTCTATATGGTACTCTTGGTTCTAAATAGAACCATTCACTAAACAACCATTTTGAAAATGGTTATATTAGCACCAAAAAGGGTTCCACTGTTGTGAAGATGTCAAGCGTGTAATAGTAGAAGAACCCTTGTGAGTATATAGAACCATATCCAACACATTCTCCATCAATCTGAAGAACCATTTCACCATGCAAAGAAGCACATTTAAGCCAGCACATTGTTCTTCAGATTGACGGAGAATGTGTTGGATATGGTTTCTTTTTTGAAAACAGTTTCAAATAGCACCAAAAAGGGTTCCGGTAAGCATGTAACAGTAGAAGAACCCTTTTTGATGCTATATAGAACCATATATAACACCTTCTCCATCAGTCTGAAGAACTATTTCACCTTGCACAGGAGCATGAAATGGTTGTCTATGGAACTCAACATAGATCCATTCTCTTTACTAAAGAACCATTTTGAAAATGGTTCTATGTAACACTAAAAAAGGTTTGGCTTGTAACAGTAGAAGAGACATTTTATAATAGAATGATATACAATGCATTCTTCGTCAGTCTAAAGAATCATTTCACCTGACAAAGAAGCATGAAATTGTTCTATATAGAACTCTAAACAGAACCATCCTCTACTATAGAACCCTTGAAGAATCATTTCTGTAAGAGTGTAGTTCTCCACACCATGCAAGCCTCTTTCCCTTGACAAGGCACCATACAGTGAGAGGGAATTAAATGTAGCCTATAAGAAAAGAGCTTTTGGCCTGAACAGCTTGGAGCGTCCAGAGTGAAAGCTGTTTCTATGGATGTATAATTGAACAAAATCTGTGAAAGCAAGGAATGTTCCAGTCTCACACCTGGCGAGCTGCTGAGCAGATGTGGAGTGTTTCTGTTGTTATGCAACATCCTCATAAAATCGCTAAGCCATTGTTCCCTGTGTGATATTCCAGCTCAGAGAGCCCCACTGTGATTAGCACTACAGAGTCAGATTCTGTCAAAGCTGGCCGCCCACAGGGACCACGGTTCACTCCACCAGCTTACTTGTCCATATTCCCAGGAGCTGAATATTGCATAGCCTTTCTGAAAGAAACCTACACACAGACGGCGTCATGCTGGCTTACATCAGGCAGTCTCCTCAGTTCCAGCCTTCATCTCTGCCACAAGAGCCTGAAGGTGACTGAACCTGAGGAAACCTCTGACCTAAAGTATGTATGGATGAATCTAAAGTTGCTTGTGAACAAGTCGAAACTTGTTCATAACAGCCAGAGGACACCGTGTAATAGTTTTGTCACCTTGTTTTTTTTTTTTCTCTCTCGGTGACTTTCGCTTCACAACTATAATTTGTGCTATAATTTAGCTTAGCCTAGCCAGGCCACGCCTGTCTCAAAGACAGCGGATTTCGTACAGTGGAAGGCTGTAAAACTTTCATTCAGGCAGCATGCAAAAAGAGCATTTAACCCATTAAACTCCAAAAGATCCGTAGTTCATCTCTCATAACCACATAACTTGCATATTAGCTTCAGGTGAATGACAGCACTAGTTACTGAATAATATAGCACGGTGCAAAAGTCAGAGACCACCTTGCATTTATTTAATTTCCAGTCAAAACAACCATAAAAAAAGCAGAAAACATGTATTCAACAGAGCATTACAAAGAAGCCACAGCAGCTAAATATAATATCAAAAATGTCTTTTTTTGGTTCATCATTCCTGCTAAGCTTTGCTTTATTTTTGGGAGGAAAAAAAATTGGAAGAAATAGTTTTCATAAGTTCAGTCATAGCAGTTGGTTGCCTTTTTTACTCCTCACTAATAGTCTTCTTAGTCCTTGGAACCACCGGTGGTTCCAAGACGGACTTCGTCATATTCTTCATCACTTTCATATTTCATAAGCTACATTCAAAAGGTGGGTGTCATATGAGAGTCTTCTTTCAGTCAAATTGATGGGTGTTGTAATTTTAAACCCTTATAATAAAAGAAGCTGAACTCACAATTTTTTTGTTTACTGAAATCGAGCCATTTCCCCGCTGGGCTATAAACTATAAACAGATGGTCTTTCTCCAGTGATCTGCTCTGTAAAAATTAGTTTTATAAAAAAAAAAAAATACAAAGAGCAAGAGATTTTAGGCTTTCAGCTGTAAATTGTAAGCATATAGCAATATGTGTGATCATAAAACACATTTTCTGTTCATTTGGGGAGCTTTTACCAAAAAAAAAAAAATAAATAAATAAAATAAAAATTTGCATTTATTCCATGGAGTTACTAAATAATTTGCCTCACGATTTGGTCATGTAAATTCAGATGGACAAGCCAAAATATACCCTGGAGCATAAGAGATTAACAGCTACATATCCTTTCAGACTCATAGGCTACATTCAGACTGACAGCCCAAATGCAATTTTTGGCATATCCAGATTGATTTTTAATAGTCTGGACAGCAAAAAACCACATGAAATCTGATTTTCACATTTGGAAGTGGTTTGAAATGCGATTTCCAATCAGATTTTTACAGATGTTTATCAGTCTGGTCACTCTGGCCACACAAATCAGATTTCAAAGTGTCTTTTGTGTCACTCGCAACACAACAAACAATGACAACGTCAAATCCAGAGTGACTAAAGTGCTGGGATTCAAGAAGACTGTAAACGATTCATGTTTGTGGCAGAAAACTTTCAGTTTTGAGGGCAAGATGATGCACCTCCATCTTTCCTGCTTCGCCTTTGAAATCTGCATCACCAGTGTAGCTATGTACATAGTTAATGATGCCTATGTTGTTACATGCAGATAGGTTGGTGATGTCTGGACACACAGGTCTGATCACTTGCAAATAACTGTTGTCTGAAAAGGTCTGATTTGAGAAACAAATCCAGTTGGCCAGCAGTCTGAACGTAGCCACAGTGTTGTCATTTACTGACCACTAAATGAGCCAGTGGTCACTGGCTTTTGCACAAGACTATTTGTCCGAATATTTGGCCTAGGTTTCAAAGAGGTTGATAAATCTCCAGCCATCGCTGGCCTCAATTCAAAGAGATTTACAAATACATAAAATTTGAAGTGAGCAGTAACCAGCAGTCTGAAATGCTGTTGCAGAGACAGCTATACGATGTTACATTTCCCTGATTGTGTTGGCATTTAGAAGATGACATCCGTGTGGATGGTATCAGTAAGAGGGAAAGGCCGAATGTTTTCAGAGAAGCCCATTTAGAGCTCATTCGCTATTTCACACTATCGCCTTCATAATCACTGCTCTAATGATGCGAATAACGTCAGCAGCATGGCAGGCCAGCTGGACAGTGTGGAAAGTGCCCAATGCAAACTATAGATGACCCATCACACTGTAGTTCATGTTTAAAATAAAAGTAAACTGAAGGAGATTTCATCCAAAGTTGACTGCAGAGACTAAAGGGTTACAGCACCTTAGATCATGATCGATGCTGATCATTTTTGGGAGGTCTTAGCAAGCAATGCTCCAAACTTGCATGGCTGCTTTTTTAGATTCCCTTTTATTGCAGTGCTTTGATGTGTGAACAGCTCTACCATTCATAAAATCAGAGCTGTCGAAAATCAAACAAACATTTCTTGTTCAATGGACATCGAATAAAACTGATCTCAGCACTTCAAACGGCACAATTTGAATAAAAGTCCTGCTAGCCTGCTTCAAGCTACTCTAATTTAGCCTCTCCTTCACTTGATGAGGATTCATTTATGCAGCTAACAGCTCTTTTGTATCACTATGTACTATATACACTATGTACACATAGTTGGAATTGAAGTTTTACAGTCTTATTTGAAAGCCCCAGTATTGTCACTGAGATAGGCTAGGGTAGGCTACATGAACAAGTCAGACTGGGGAGTGTGTCAGATGTGTAGGCTAGGTTGTGAGGTACTGAGAGAAAAAAAACAAAGTGACAAACATTTATTTCACATAAGAAGAGGCACCCACTAGATAAAATTCATGCTAGCTCACTTCATGTTAGTTAAATTAGCCTCTCCTTCACTTATTAAGGACAGACCCAGATCATCAAGTTATTGGCCTGTGGGAACTAATCTATGGTGGGCTCCTACCTGGCTACCTATTTTGGTGGCCAGTGAATTTTCATGATGTCACAGCAGGTTATATGAGGCCTATGCAGCACAGCAATGGCAGCCTACTAACCGCAAGACAAGACAAAACAATACCTTGATTACGCACAGAGTAACAAGAACAAGGTAAACACAAATCCAACAACCAGCGCAACACTTCTTTATAAAGCATGCATCCGCTCTAAACGAGCACATTTACCCCAATGAAAATGACATAAATTAAAATCGCACACCTGCAATGTACATAATAAAAAAAAAAAAAAAACTAAACTAAACTAACAAATAAAGGGATGTTCTATTATTATGATGTCAAGTTTGTAACAATAAAATCATTTTTTGGTGCTATATGAGTGTTCAAACATTTCTATATAGAACCATATACAACACTTAAAAACCATTTCATGGTGCAAAGAACCATTTAAGCATGAAATGATTATGTACAGAAATCACAGTCCTAAACAGAACCATTCTCCTTTCTAAAGAAGCCTTGAAGAATGACCTTTTTTTAAGAGTGTAAGGGCACTCGTGGCACCCTTCCGACCGAAACACACGATCTTGGTCTTTGTTTCATGTTTAATGACAATTTAAGGTTGGCAAAGGCACTTCGAACATGGAGGAATTGATCCTGGGCAAGTCCAAATTCTGGGGAAGAGTGGCATACAGTACTGTTTCATCAGCATATAAGTAAATGACAGCATTATTAGCAGAAACAGACAATATAGAAAACAAAGTAGGACTTAATATTGACCCTTTAGCAACCAGAGAGAAAACCAGGGGTAGACCAGGGCTTAGAAACCAGATGACAGAAACAACATTTTCTAGATTTACATGCTGTGACTTTAGAGAGAGGTGATCTGCGAACAAAAATCATCTTTGAATCCCAAGGCATATAATCTATTTATTACGATGAACAACAGGGGCAAAGACTTTGGTTTATGAATGGAGTGGTTATCCATCGCAAATATAGAAACCACAAAAAATGACTGATTTTTGTGTTTCATCTCAGGTGGTAGTTATCTGTTCAGTCAAAACGGGTGCTGTGGAACAGGGAAGCCGACAAACAAATAAATAAATAAATAAACAAATAAAAACATGCAGTGATTGGGGTCAACAGGACTAAACAGAACAGTTTTGAGAGCTGCCACTTTAACAGGGTCTAAATTGTTTTTTACACAAGTATTATGAGTATTACAGCAAGTCCCTCACATTGGAGACCATTTTAATGCATGCTCTGATGATTTTGCTACTTGCTCTAGCAGATTGTCTCACATGAACAACAACAGTTAATCAGCGGAATGAGATTTAAATGGGCATCTCTGGCTACTGAGAGGTTTCTCATATCATCCAGGTGCCATTTCACTGAAGGCTTTAGAAAGCATTGATATCTGCCAACCATTTTCAACATTCTGCTTATTCCCTCTCTGCACAAGAGCCTTTTCTTGCTTAGATTAAGCTCCCAAAGGAAACTGTAAAAATTATGATGCATAGGCTCAGAAAAAGGCAGTCGTAAGTATGAAATAGTGCCTCAGGACAGAGACATGCGGCACTACTGAGTTATTCGTGGGGTCAGTGACGGGCTGTTTCCCTGTGATTTTGAGCCAATATGAAATTGATAAAACAGAAGCAGTCTGTATTTTTTTTTAAATGATGCATTACCATTAGAGGTAAAAGATGTAATTAGGTGGAGGTAATTAGAGGAACGTATTATAATTTGAACATAAAATCATTTGTGTAATTTGGCGCATTTGGAACAAAATGAAAATGTGAAACCACAAAATAATACATGTATAAATCTAATGCATAGCATGGCAGGGGTCAGTACTGCAAATAAATAAAGCATACATACCAATAAAGAACCCTCACAAACTCAATGGTCAGTTTTCACTCATTCAGACGGACCAGCTCTCTGTTTTAACCAGTATCCACAGAAGAAGTAATGATCAGCCAGTGTAACATTGCTAACAGATCAAACAGATTTGCTGAGAAAATTGTCCCATACACACAGGCATTACAAGAAAAACAGAACGCTTGACAAGTTGTCTTAAGCCAGATCAGGTAGTCATGATCCAAGCATGTTTACACTTAGTATTAACTTCAGAATCATAGAGGTTGCCCTGTACTGCATCCAGATACTGATCACGTCTGAGCCAAGTCTCAAAGCTTTAGTAGAACTTTTTTGTGTAGTCTTGTTATTAGGTACAGGTAATGGATTGTACAATAACCCTCTAACCCCTAACTAAAAACCTGTCAGGTTCAACAAGGCTTCAGTTTCAGAAACCTTCAGTCTGAAGGGCAAATCTAAGCACTACATGCAGGGAAATGGAAAAGAGATGCAAAGCAGCTTGAAATAATGACTAGTCTGTAGGTTATATAGCACATAACGTGAGCTAGCTAGCGCGATAGTTAATCCAGCTGAAGTTTAATATGTCTTAAAGAAATGTGATCTGTAACTTAACCCTCTTCAAATTTCAGGTTTCTATAAATGTTTCTCTATCTTTGCAATAATGCAGCGCAAAACTATGGTACGGTTCCTGAATCTGTTGAATGCGCCCTTTCAATTCCATCTTACCATGAAATTGTATGTGACGCACATCCAGAGTTAAGAAGAGGGGTTGAAATACATGTCATCTACCTCTCATTGTGTGTAATTGGTGGATAGGTGTGTCTCTCTACCTTTTGTGTGAAATTGACCAATGGACACACAGGAAAGACCTACCCATGACGATGGATACCTTTCATTCTTTATTTGGCGGACGTTAGACAAGAAGTGAAATGGTGTGCAAAACATTTGCAGTTGCTGAAGTTACTGCAGTGGTTTTGGAAAGTAGAGATGATGATAACTAAGCGATTTGATATAAAACATATGGCTATCATGCTATATGCATGCGCCTTTTTAACCGATTTTAAGAACATACGCAAAAATTGAGAAAATGCCCTTAGACCCCAGAGAGTTAGCTGGCATCTTCCATTGGAGATTGTGACTAGAACTAATGAGTTCACTTTTTAGTCCATCAGTCCACAGCACAATTCCAAAATACCTCTGGCTAATCTAGATGTTGTTTTACATACTTCAGACATTGACTTTTGCAGTGAGATCACAGTTAAGGTTCCTTCTGATGACTCCGTGTACAAGATGTTTGTTCAATAACACTGCACAGTGGTCCAATGCATTACTACTCCCATGCCTGTCAAATCTTCCTGTAGGTCATTGGCAGTGATGTGGGGGTTTTACTTTGCATTTCTCAACCATTCTAGGAGCTGTTTTTACCAAGAGTTTTCTTGGTCTTCCAGATCTTGACTAGATTTCAACAGCTCTCCATAGCTTTAATTGCTTAGTGATATTTTGAACAGTGAAAATTACAAAACAGATCCTCAGTCAGCTGCTTACATGAACCTTTGTCTGTTCAATATAGGTTTGAAGGATGATATAATAAATAAAGCTCTGAAAGTGTCTACACCTTATTTGGATTAAGGCCAAATAAGCTGTGAGACCTTATAAATAATAACACTATTGTATTTAAAAGGTGTCCATGCCAAATTTAATTGTAGTTTTTTTGTGCATTAAAATGAGCTGAAATGTGTCATATTTAAGCTCCATGAAGATGTTTTGTTGACTTCTTCTCACTTAAAAAATCAACAACCATAATCTGCAAGCCTTTGCATGCAGCTGTGTTTTTATGCCAACTGTAAACAGAACCAGAGTAGCTTAGCTTTGGCAAGTGAACACTCTGTTCAATATACAACCATGAACACTCAAAGAACCCTTTGCATGCTTGGAGAGTTTTTGTATAATGAAATGGTTCTTTACATTGATGGAGAATGTGTTGTATATGGCTCTATTAGAACCTTTATGAGTCCTTTATGTGTAACAAGGGGTTCTTTGAGTTTTCAGGGTTCTATATAGAAACATTGTCTTTGTTAATGAACCCTTGAAAAACTATCTATTTAAGAGTGTGGACACAATTGACCTGATTGGGCTGATTTTGAGTTTTCAGTGCAAAGAGTGAAAAATTACATAATTTAAAATAAATCGTATGGAGAAAGCACAGCTTGGGGTATCGGTGTCACTGAGCCCAGAATCAGGTCTGAGTGTTCAGCTTCTTTATTTCAGGCAGAACAAGAAGTTCCCTGCCCATTCATATGATTGGTTACATTTTCACCCAGAGAAAAGCACAACAGGGTTTCCTTTCTCGTTAATCTCTAAGTGACGTACTTCCTAGACAGGCATTCAAATAAGTACTGTGTGTTCTCCTCCAAGTGATATGAAGTGATAGGCAGCGTGGCGTGGGTAGAAGTTCAAAAAGGTGCAGAAACAGCCTTCACCCTCCCAGACTGGCCATACTGTTCAACAGCACTGAGGAAGAACACTGATAATTATTACTGCATCGAGCTCAATAAGTGAATAAACACCACAGATAGATGTGTAAAGACAGTCAATAAGCACTGACCTTTATGAAATCCTGTTAGCTGAGAGAGCGGGGAATACAGCATCGGCGGCCTCTGCTTATTACATTCTTACACAACCATCTATCAGATTAAAGCTCATAACACGGCCGTCCTCCTGTGGGCACCATTCGGCACTTCAGATGAGAGGAGGTGCAATAATAAAAGAGTCTCTCGCTCTTCTAAGATCATTTCAAACCGCTCTCTTTCTCTGCCAGTCTGATGATGCATTTTAATTCCTTCTTTCAAATGTGCTGCTTCTGAAGCATTTCTCTTTGCGAGTGATTTCTGGAGTGCAAATGGCCTTTTTGAAGTTCAGACTGATGACCTCAGTGTGTGATGTTTCTCTCTGGAGCCTCGGGAGCATTGTTCTAGGCAGGCAAGAGCAATCAGTCCTGTGTCCGCTGAGTAGCTGTGCCCTATTACGGTGGAAACAATGAGGTTTCTTGAGAGTAATGGCCTGATATGTACTGGACAAACACACACACACATACATGTATTACTACACTGCCGTTCAAAAGTTTGGGGACGCGTCACCTTCTGGGTGTTTTCGCTGTAGAGTTTCTTTTCCAGAACCAAGACCACTTGCTCTGTGAGTTCAGTATGTTTTGTCAAGTGTTGAAGCTGTTTTTGAGCCCATGAAAGGTCCAGAGAACCAACATCTGGTCCTCCTGGAATCGGGGGTCTGGGGCTGCTTCTGCCAAATTTAGGGGCCGTTACTCACACCTCCTTTTTCACTCACTAGCGGCTCAACAAATAGCCACAATATTTCACACACAGAGAACCATCATTCTGAGTTATTTTTATAAATATTATAGACATTTTATCTCAGTGCTATTTCTGTTACACTTGCTCAACTTTCCTACCTCCTCAAAAAGGTACAAACAGCCCTGAACAATATGTTCAAGACTATCTGACCAAAAACTAAAACATAAAAATAAACAGGAATTTATAATATTTAGCTACTGAAAATTGTATATTATGAATTTCTAAAGACCTACCAGTTACCACACATTTATAACCTAATTTAAAACAGACATCAAGTGCCATGAACACCGGTCACCACATCCTTCTCAATAATTTTACACACTTGTGTCATTTTCTCAAATTTTCAAGCAGCACACTTTCTCCCAGAGAGCATGCATGGAATAGTTGTCTGACTTATCGCTGATGTTTGCATATGAAATGGTACATTGTTGTGCATCCCCATTGGTTTCTGTGCACACATGCACGTGCACTCGTAAGAAGATGAGCTTGGCCTTTATTAAGGGAAGGAAAAGTGGTTTTAAGGCAGCTGCATGTGATGTGCAGTGGCGTGTAACAGAGGTGGTGTGGTGCGTGAACTCACCTGGCATGTGAGGGGAGAAGCACACGGAGCGCAGAGTCAACCCGTCACATTGTCCTCCCCCTTACCCGTTCACTCTAAGTGCACCGCAGGCCCTGAATGACTCACTCACTCAAGCTGCAGCTCAGTTAACAGGAAATTCCACTGATTTTTCAAGACTTTGAAAGTTGGAAATGGTTAGGGTTAAATGGCCTTTAAGCACTTTAAGTAAGTGCCATTAAGAATTAACTTGCTCATTTTTTAGCATCAGGAAGAAACAGAAAACATACTTAACAGAAATTACAGACTCAAAAACTACATACAATATTAATTTTACTCAATTTTTCAGTATTAAGTGTGTTCGCCCATCGCTTTTAATAGAGCTTCCTTTCCTTTCAGGAGACTTGATTCAGTTTTTCAAACTAATATGCAGGGACACCTCTGAAGCGTTAGAAGTTGGTTCCATTTTCTGCGTGAGGTCTAGACTCTGGGGAGGATAGTCTTTTGTTCTGAGAACACCAACAGCTTCTTTGTTTGATTTGCAGATGTTCTCCTTGACAGCTGCACATCCTTTCAGATCCCTAACGCTGAGCTGTCTTCTCACAATGGAAGGATGGACAGAAACACCTGTGGATTTTTTCAGACCTGAAATGAGAGTGGAGCTTGATTTTCGTCTCTCTCTCAAAGAGTTTTGGTGGTCTAGCAGGGCTTGCCTGGTTGTTAAGAGTCCCATTTTCTCTATAAACTCCAATTTTGGAAATTACCACTTCACTTCATTTGACTTCCTTCCTTCCTTCTTACTAATGCAAGTGGATTATCTGATATCTCATCTTCTCAGAAACATCTGTACTTACAACAACTTTTATGTGTGGCTGCATTGACTGGAAATCAATTAAATGGAGGTTGGCCTCTGACCTTTGCACAGTACTGTACCTGACAAAAGTTATTACATGAAATAGATTCAAATATGTTTTCCCATAGCTAAAGCACTGTTTTATGAAAGTATTTAGATTAAGTTTTGGTCTAAAACACATGTTTTCTAACTAATTTACCATTATCAACATATAAAAACTCAGAGGATGTGATGTCCTGATGTGCTGGTTGTTTTTGTATAGTAGGTAAAATGGCTATTTTTGTACTGTTTTTTTTATCACCATTTCATGTAAAGAAACCTGGTTGGTAAATTTACAATGCTCTATGGAGCTAAAAGGCTAATGTTGGTAACAAGTAACTGTGGCTTGGTAGCATCTCCATGTATTAGCATCACGCAAACTGCATCTTCCGTATCTAAATCTTCATACACTTGCTTCAGATCTTGTCAAGTTGTTAAGTAATCTCAAATAGACTTACTTACTTGGACACTGCTTAATACACAGTTATCTATAAAAAAATCACAAAGATTAGCATGCATAGATAAAAACATTCCCAGCAGCCATCTCCTAGCCTTTGTCCATAATTCAGCCATTTTTATAGATAACAGTGTAAAACAGTATCAGAGCCTCATAAGCAAGACTATTTGAGGTTATATAAGAGCCCATTATATAATGATTTAGACATGCATTTTGCATGATGCTAATTAGTGGGGGATGCTAATAAGCTTTCTTTTGCAACAGTAGCCTTGTAGCACCAGTGCTACAGAACTAAAGAAGCGAACTTCAAATGCTAAACATGTCTTGGCTTATCGACTACATTTGGGGTAATGTGACAAACGTATGAATTTGATTTTTCTGCCAAGGTATCGCTTTAAGGCCTTTCCAAGTCAGTGTGCCACTTTTCATTTTTCAAAAACCTTTTCAAATATACACCAGGCCTGCTCAGAAGTTCAGCTGAGGTCCTTCAGCAAAACACTTTCTGTGCATTTGCTCTAGGTTTGTTTGCTAGTCTTGGCATATTTCTCTCTGCGTACCTCTTTTTAACTCTCCCCAGCTTGAGGGACGGTGTCCTGTCTGGACTCCAAGTCCACACAGTTATTGGCAACTCCGTCCGCTTCTGCACAACCCAGGGGGACTGCGTTTGTCCCGGATCTGCAGGAAATCATAATCAAGTCTGACAGTCTTCATTTTCCCAAACCTTCTTAGGGAGCACTATAGGAGAGACTTTCGGAATGCATCAGGATAAGCTTTGGAAAGGTTCTAAATGAATGGCATTATGGAGAATCATCCGTTTTACTGGTAACATTGGCCTTTTGCTTTTCATCACCTTAATCATGATGTAGTAGTACATTTCATTGTTTCATGAAATTCCTTTGTTTTGTTGGTTTTTTCAGAGAGTTCGCTGTTGTTTAATGATTCAGGGATACATGGTGAAGTGCAGGCTTCTATTACAATGAAGTGGATGACATGTCAGGTCCTTAAAGGCTGACGGTAGCATGCAGGGAATTCTGAATTGGCCTGTGAAACTGCTGGAACTCGCACAGCAACCCTCTAAAAGACTGCTTTAACTGATTATGACAGTCTGTCAGGAGCTTTTGCAGCTTAAGTTTACGCTCGCAGCTGGTGGCAGCCGATTGGCCCAAGCTTGCCAGCATCTCAAAGAGGCAGCCTGTAGCCTATACAGAGTCTGACATTCTGTGCAGACCCATTCTGACCCCTTTCAATAACACTAACAATTAGGGTGAATATTAAGAAGTATATACTATAAGGCATTTGCTATGTTTATAAAGCTTAATAAAATTGAATAAAATTTAATTAATAAAATTTTAGAAATCATTTTGGTTTTAAAATCAGATTGGCCTGGCCACATTTGAAGCCATTGTAGAAAAAAAACAAAAAACAAAAACCCCAAACCAAAATAAATAAATAAATAAATAAATAAATAAATAAATAAGTGGCGGCACGGTGGCGTGGTGGGTAGCGCCGTCGCCTCACAGCGAGGAGGGCCTGGGTTCGATTCCCTGGCCGGGCGACCGGGGTCCTCTCTGTGTGGAGTTTGCATGTTCTCCCCGTGTCTGCGTGGGTTTCCTCCGGGTTCTCCGGTTTCCTCCCACAGTCCAAAGACATGCAGTCAGGCCAATTGGACGTGCTAAATTGCCCCTAGGTGTGTGAGTGACTGACTGTGTCTGTCTGTCTGCCCTGCGATGGACTGGCGACCCATCCAGGGTGTATCCTGCCTTCCGCCCGAAGACTGCTGGGATAGGCACCCCCCCGCGACCCTGACGGAGAAGCGGCTTAGAAAATGGATGGATGGATGGATGGATGGATGGATGGATGGATGGAAATAAATAAGTGTACACACACACACACACACACACACACACACACACACACACACACACATATATATACACACACACACACACACATATATATACACACACACACACACATATATATATATATATACACTGCTGAAAAAAATAAAGGGAACACTCAAATAACACATTCTAGATCTGAATGAGTAAAATATTCTCATTGAATACTTTGTTCTGTACAAAGTTGAATGTGCTGACAACAAAATTACACAAAAATCAATGGAAATCAAATTGATTAACCAATGGAGGCCTGGATTTGGAGTCACACACAAAATTAAAGTGGAAAAACACACGACAGGCTGATCCAACTTTGATATCATGTCCTTAAAACAAGTCAAAATGAGGCTGAGTATTGTACGTGTCTGTATGACCTCCCTACAGCGCCTGGGCATGCTTCTGATGAGGTGGCGGATGGTCTCCTGAGGGATCTCCTCCCAGACCTGGACTAAAGCTTCCGCCAACTCCTGGACAGTCTGTGGTGCAATGTGCTGTTGGTGGATGGAGCGAGACATGATGTCCCAGATGTGCTCAATCAGATTCAGGTCTGGGGAACAGGCGGGCCAGTCCATAGCTTCAATGCCTTTATCTTGCAGGAACTGCTGACACACTCCAGCCACATGAGGTCTAGCATTGTCCTGCATTAGGAGGAACCCAGGGCCAACCACACCAGCATATGGTCTCACAAGGGGTCTAAGGATCTCATCTCGGTACCTAATGGCAGTCAGGCTACCTCTGGCGAGCACATGGAGGGCTGTGCGGCCCTCCAAAGAAATGCCACCCCACACCATTACTGACTCACTGCCCAACCGGTCATGCTGAAGGATGTTGCAGGCAGCAGATCGCTCTCTACGGCATCTCCAGACTCTGTCACGTCTGTCATTTGTGCTCTGTGTGAACCTGCTTTCATCTGTGAAGAGCACAGGGCGCCAGTGGCGAATTTGCCAACCCTGGTGTTCTCTGGCAAATGCCAAGCGTCCTGTACGGTGTTGGGCTGTGAGCACAACCCCCATCTGTGGACGTCAGGCCCTCATACCATCCTCATGGAGTCAGTTTCTAACCGTTTGTGCAGACACATGCACATTTGTGGCCTGCTGGAGGTCATTTTGCAGGGCTCTGGCAGTGCTCCTCCTGTTCCTCCTTGCACAAAGGCGGAGGTAGTGGTCCTGCTGCTGGGTTGTTGCCCTCATACGGCCTCCTCCACGTCTCCTGGTGTACTGGCCTGTCTCCTGGTAGCGCCTCCAGCCTCTGTTCACTACGCTGACAGACACAGCAAATCTTCTTGCCACAGCTCGCATTGATGTGCCATCCTGGATGAGCTGCACTATCTGAGCCACTTGTGTGGGTTGTAGAGTCCGTCTCATGCTACCACGAATGTGAAAGCACCGCCAACATTCTAAAGTGTCCAAAACATCAGCCAGAAAGCAGAAAGGTACTGAGAAGTGGTCTGTGATTCCCACCTGCAGAACCACTCCTTTATTGAGTGCGTCTTGCTAATTGCCAATAATTTCCACCTGTTGTCTATTCCATTTGCACAACAGCATGTGAAATTGATTGTCAATCCCTGTTGCTTCCTAAGTGGACAGTTTGATTTCACAGAAGTTTGATTTACTTGGAGTTATATTGTGTTGTTTAAGTGTTCCCTTTATTTTTTTGAGCAGTGTATATATGTACACATATATACATAGTGTATATATGTACACATATATACACACACATACCCCTCCATGGATCACCACCTTATCGTGGTGGAGGGGTTTGTGTGCTTGAATGATCCTAGGAGCTATGTTTTCTGGAGCAAAAGCTCCTGGTAGGGTCTCCCAGGGCAAACTGGTCCTAGGTGACAGGTCAGACAAAGTGTGATCTATAATTACCCTTATGAAAACAAAATCAAATCAGGACTTGTGTACCCTGCCCGGATTTGGGTTACCAGGGCCCCACCTGGCCTGGGGGAGGGGCTCACCAGTGAGCGTTTGGTGGCCGGGCCCAGCCCGAAGGAGTTACATGATTCCCCCCTCCCATCGACCCACCACCGATGGGAGGGGCAGTAGTAGGGGTTCGGTGCTTTGTGGATCGGGCAGTGTCCGAAGGCGTGGGCCTTGGCGTTCTGATCCTTGGTCGCTGAAACTGGCTTTTGGAACTTGGAACGTTACCTCACTGGCGGGGAAGGAGCCTGAGTTGGTGTGCGAGGTTGAGAGATACCGGCAAGATATAGTCGGGCTCACCTCAACACACAGCTTGGACTCTGGGTCCAATCTCCTTGAGAGGGGCTGGACTTGATTCTTTTCTGGAGTTGCCCATGGTGAGAGGCGGCAGGCAGGTGTGGGCTTTATCATAGCCCCTCGACTCGACGCCTGTATGTTGGGGTTTTCACCAGTTGACGAGTGGGTAGCTTCCCTATGCCTTCGGGTTGGGGAACGGGTCCTGACTGTTGTCTGTGCTTATGCACCGAACAGCAGCTCAGAGTACCCAGCCTTCTTAGAGTGCTTGGGGAGGGTGCTTGAAAGTGCTCCTTCTGGAGACTCTATTGTCCTACTGGGGAACTTCAATGCTCACATGGGCAATGCCCCCCTCTGATCTGAACCCAAGTGGTGTTCAGTTTTTTGACTTCTGTGCAAACCACAGTTTGTCCATCACGAACACCATGTTTGAACACAAGGATGTCCATAAGTGCACATGGCACCAGGACACCCTAGGCCGCAGTTCAATGATTGACTTTGTAGTTGTGTCATCGGACTTGCGGCCAAGTGTTTTGGACACTCGGGTAAAGAGAGGAGCTGAGCTGTCAACTGATCACCACCTGGTGGTGAGTTGGATCAGGTGGTGGGGGAAGATGCCGGTCAGACCAGGCAAACCCAAACATATAGTGAGGGTTTGCTGGTAACGTCTGGCAGAAGAACCTGTCAGATTGATCTTCAACTCACACCTCCGTCAGAACTTTGACCAGATATCGGGGGAGGTGAGGGACATTGACCACCATTGTTGAAGCAGCTGACTGTAGCTGTGGCCGCAAGGTAGTTGGTGCCTGTTGGGGCGGTGATCCTCGAACCCGGTGATGGACACCCCAGGTGAGAGATGCCGTCAAGCTGAAGAAGGGGTCCTACTGGGCATGGTTGGCCTGTGGGACACCAGAGGCAGCTGGCAGGTATCGATAGGCCAAGCAATCTGTGGCTTCAGTCGTCGCCAAGGCAAAAACCGGGTGTGGGAAGAGTTTGGTGAGGCCTTGGAAAGTGACTTTAAGTTGGCTCCGAAAAGATTCTGGCAAACTGTCAGGCGACTCAGAAGGGGAAAGCAGTGTGCCACTAGCACTGTATATAGTGGAGATGGTGTGCTGCTGACTTCGACTGAAGACGTCATTGGGCGGTGGAAGGAATACTTTGAGGACCTTCTCAATCCCACGACACATTCTCCATTGAGGAGGCAGAGTCTGGGGACATGGGAATAGGCTTGTCCATTATTGAGGCCGAAGTCGCTACGGTAGTTAAAAAGCTCCTTGGTGGCAAGGCTCCAGGTGTGGATGCGATCTGTCCTGAGTTCCTCAAAGCTCTGTATGTTGTGGGGCTGTCTTGACTGACACACCTTTTCAACATTGAAAACAATTCCGGGGGCGGTGCCACTGGAATGGCAGACTGGGGTGGTGGTGCCTCTTTTTAAAAAGGGGGACCGGAGGGTGTGTTCCAACTAAAGGGGAATCACACTCTTCAGCCTCCCTTGTAAGGTCTATGCAGGGGTACTGGAGAAGAGAGTCCGGCTTATAGTCGAACCTCGGATTCAGGAGGAGCAGTGCGGGTTCCGGCCTGGTCATGGAACAATGGACCAACTCTTCACCCTCTCCAGGATTCTGGAGAGTGCATGGGAGTTTGCCCAACCAGTCCACATGTGCTTTGTGGATTTGGAGAAGGCATTCGACTGTGTTCCCCGGGGTATTCTGTGGGAGGTGCTTCAGGAGTACAGGGTACATGACTCTGCTACGAGCCATTCAGGCCCTGTACAAACAAAGCAGGAGTTTGGTTCACATGGCCGGCAGTAAGTCAGACTCGTTCCCAGTCAGAGTTGGATTCCGTCAGGGTTTGCGGATGATGTGGTTCTATTGGGGACATCAGGCCATGAACTTCAGCTTTCGCTGGATCGGTTTGCAGCCGAGTGTGAAGCAGCCGGGATGAGAATCAGTACCTCCAAATCCGAGTCATGAGCTTTGGGTAATGACCGAAAGAATGAGATCACGAATACAAGCGGCCGAAATGAGTTTCCTCCACAGGGTGTCTGGACTCTCCCTTAGAGAAAGGGTGAGAAGTTCGGTCATCCGGGAGGCACTCGGAGTAGAGCCACTGCTTCTCCACGATGCCAGCTGAGGTGGTTCAGGCATCTGGTTAGGATGCCTTGTCACAGGCAAGTCCACCCGGGAGGAGACCCCGGGGAAGACCCAGGACACACTGGCATGACTATATTGCCCAGCTGACCTGGGAGCGAATCGGAATCCCCCCCTGGGGAGCTAGTGGAAGTGGCTGGGGAAAGGGAGGTCTGGGCCTCATTGCTTAGGATGCTGCCCCCATGACCCGAACCCCAGAAAAGCGGAAGATAATGGATAGATGGATTGATGGATGGATATATATATATATATATATATATATATATATATATATATATACAGAGAGAGAGAGAGAGAAAAACTGTATTTGTGTAGACGAGTGAATCGTTTTCACAGCAGGGGGTTCTCTTCCTCTTTCACCCCTCATTGTTCTAGTAGCTCAACACAGCGTCACAATATTTCATATGCAGAGAGCCAAGTGTCCTAGTTAGTCTGATTTTGATTATGTTAATTCAAAATATCCAAGTTGATTTCCATACCACTGGTGGAATGGCCACTAGTGGGCCTGCAGAAAGAGGTCACCAAACATCTTGGTGAAAGAATTGTTTATTGTGATTGTTATTGTGATTGGCTTGTTGCTTTAACATACTGCCCTGTTCTGAACAGGAATTAATGAAACATGCACATCATATCAAGCCTTGTAGGCTACTGAAAATCGTCAGGGACTTCACTTTTGCATTTGTTTGCAGTCAGTTGCTCCTCCCCTGACTTTGCTTTTCATTGTGGGACAACAGTGTCTGCCAATACCATGCTAAAAAGCTGAACAATTGTAAGCATTAATTTTAGATTTTATGCCCCTATGAAAATGTAATATATTGTCACTGTCAAATGGAGACACAAGGGTTTGTTCCAGCAGTGATGAAATGTTGTTGCACTGTAAGTACACTACAAAATATAAATAAAATAAATTATTATATATCTCTAATACATTTCTTTGTCTGATTTATTTATATTTAACTTTATATATCCTACGTAGTACACAATTTAGGAAAGTAGGTAAAGTACAAAAACATTTTTAAAAGATTTGAAAGATGCATTTTATATATAACTTTATAAACTTTATTGATTTTTGTAAACATATGTTAATTCCAAATTTGATGCCTATAACACATTACAAAAAAGTTGGGACAGGGGTGATGTAAGACTGGGAAGTTTGTGGAATTCTCAAAAACACCTATTTTGGAACAGGTGAACAGATAACAGGGGACGCTGTCATGACAGATATAATAGGAGCATTCAGAAAAGGCTCAGTCTCACACAAACATTGTGTGAGTGAGTAGTCAAACAGTGTAATTTAATGATTTTGCCCGCTGCAGTCCATAATACTAATAAAAGATTCTGAGAATCTGGAGAAATCCCTGTGCGTACAGGGCAGGGTAAATATTGAATATCTTTGACCTTCAATCCTTCAGATGGCACTGCATTAAAACCTGACATGTTTGTGTAATGAATAAAATCGCATGGGCTTGTGAATCCTTTGGAAAACCTTTGTCAGCAAACACACTTCATTGCTGCATCTACACACATAAGTTAAGACTGTTCCATGCAAAGTGGAATCCATATATCACCAACATCCAGAAACACCACCGACTTCTCTCGGCTAAAGCTTATCTAAAATGGAATAATACAAAGTGGTAAAATAAACTGTATTGTTCTTTGGAAATTATGGATGTTGTGTTCTCCAGTGTAATTGTCACTAGCATAAAGCAAACGCAGCATATGTCATTGTATGGGGGTGTGTTAGTGCCACTGGCTTGGCTGCACATCTGTGAAGGCACCATTAATGCTGAGATTTACATGTCATTGCTGGCCAAAGAAAACCATGTACCTTCAAAATTCAAAGAAAACATTCTTTACTTTAAATGCAACTTGATGTGAAGATGTTTTATTTATTTTGGAGAAGTTCTGTTGGTCCATTCATCATGAAATTGCCACGCAATGTAAAGGACGGCTGTGGTGTTCAAATGGTATCGAAAAAGAAAAATCAACAAAATTGGAGATACTTTTTTTGGGGCAGTGACAATTTGCACTTTAGAGTAAAGATTATGCCTTTTACCGTGTTTCAACAAGAAAATACCAAGCCACATTCTGCATGTGTTACAACAGCATGGCTTTGTAGTAAGACCGTGCACGTGCTAGACTGACTTGCCTGCAGTCCAGACCTGTCTCCCACTGAAAACGTGGGGTACATTATGAAGTGCAATATATGACAATGGAGACCCTAAATTGCAGACCATCTTAAGTGTGATATCAACCAAGAACGAGAAAAAGTTCCACTTTAACAACTACAACAATTGGTGGCCTCAAAACAATTACTGAACACTGTTAAAAGGAAAGGTGATGAGACATGCCCCGTCCCAACTTTTTTGGGGATTTACTGCAGGCTAAATAAATAAATATTATGGCTGTCGAAGTTAACACGATAATAACGCATTAACGTGATCTCAATTTAGAACTGAGAATTTAGAAACTGTATTCCGAATGGCCTCAATCGGACTAGAATTTTCCGATTGAGGTGTTTACATGGACGTATTCTATTCCGACTGAGCTATTAGTTGGATTATTAACGGATCGTTAGGCTGCATGTAAACGTTTACATGCTGTTTACAGCGCTGTAGGACTGTGGTATGACACTACAGGTCTTTACTGAAGTCCAACTTTGTGTAATTTATTTTTGTTTGCGCAGGACTGTGAAGTCCTATAGGCTGTGGTTGAATACAACTTCATCACAATTGAAGTTTTATGTAGTTTTTATTTTCTTCTGTTACACATCTGAACTGAGACACAGTAGTGTTTGACTATATGTCTTATATTTGAGACTACAGCTCCCTAATCTATTACAAATCCAATGCTGTGTTTTGTAGGTTCAGTATTACTGCCTAGTATGTGAGTGAATAAAACTCCCTTACAGTTTTCTCTTGTCCCAGCAGTTTTTAACAGAAGTACATTTAGCATAAAATGTGTTCACCATTTTAATGGTAACATTTCACGTAAAAATCCTTATTTTCTATAACATTTACAAAGATAAAAAAGCAATTAATTGCGATTAACTATATGAAATACGATAATTTTTCTGAATCGTTTGACAGCCCTTATATATACATATATATATATATATATGTATATATATATATATATATATATATATATATATATATATATATATATATATATATATATATATATATATATATATATAAATTTTTTTCAGTTGGGTTTGTATAGCCTCAAAACCAGTCAAAAATAAATATTTAATCTAAATTTGGGGGATGTAAGTAGTTTTTGTTAAATGTAATAGCAGTAGATGTTTGGCTGGTGGAAGGCAGAAGGACTGTTACTGAGAGTTATAGAGACTAGTGGGTGAGCCTGTGGCTTCGTGATGGAACTGCTAAACTGTGAGATCAAAATCCTCTTCACATCAATCCCTGCGTCTCGGAAAAATAAGGCCAACCTCTTGAAAAGCCTCCAAAAAAATCTTGCAGTTATGCAAAAGAGGCTGGAGACAGACTGGAGTGAGCGAGTGAGCGAGTGAGTGAGTGAGTGAGTGAGTGAGTGGGGGGTGCTGGTGTTAGAGACACAGTGTTTCTGCGTTTATGTGCTGTCCTCGGTTTGGGAGTATTCCTCCTTC